>NC_031492.1:1557847-1580866 GCF_001602025.1 Plasmodium gaboni | reverse complement strand
AAAAAAAAAAAAAAAAAAAAAAAAAAAAAAAAAAAAAAAGAAAAAAAAAAAAAATAAAAAAAAAAAAAAAAAAAAAAAAAAAAAAAATTTATATAATTTTTGCCTCTTTCAAAAAAAAAAATGAAAAAATGAAAAAAAAAAAAACGGTTATAATTTATATATATATTATAAAATCCTAAATATTTTTTTTTTTTTTTTTTTTTTATCATACTTAAAAAAAAATAATATATTAATATAATAAACTTACTAAAATTTATATAATAATGTTGATAAAAAAATATAATAAATATTTTATTTATATATATAATATACATGTATTAATTTCTTATTAATTTTCTCTTTATATATTCTTATTTATTTTTTTTATCTGTATAAAAATTTGTTCATTAAAAACAAAATTATATATTTTTCTCATATAATATATATATTATATATATATAATTAATAAGTACGTAATTTTTTTTTGGGTTAAAAAAAAAAAAAAAAAAAAAAAAAAAAAATGCTTTATTATTTAATAAATTCAATTTTTTTTTTTTCTTGTTTTTAAATTATAACAAAATTTTCATTGGATATATATATATTTTTCATTCTCGTGTATGATAAATATAGTGCATTTGGTAATTTTTCCATAAACAAAATATATATATATATATATATATAATATATATATTTTTTTTTTTTTTTACCTTTTTCCTTTGTGTTATTTTTTTTTCATTTCTCTTCTTATCTTTTTTCGTTTATATATTTATATAATTACACTATATTTTTCCTTTTCTTTTTTTCAATTTTTTTTTTTTTTTTTTTGTATATATAATATATACATGTATAACATTATAGATGGACTTTATAAGATTTAATATTATTTGAATAATTCTCGTTATAATAAGAAAAAAACTGTTGCCATCAATTTGTACAAATATTATATATTTTATAAAATTTTCAGTTGATCTTTTTACTTTTATTTTTTCCTTTATTATTTTATTTTATTTTTGATTTTTATTATTATTTTTTTTTGTATTACTTTGATAATTACACCTACGTGACTTATTTTAATTTAAACAAAAGAGAAAAATGAATGCAGCCGCTGTAGAACTTATTAATAGATTAAAGAAAGAAGATGAAAGTAATAACAAATGTTTTGATTGTGGAATATCTAACCCAGATTGGGTGTCTGTAAATCATGGTATATTTTTATGTATTAATTGTTCAGGCGTTCATAGAAGCTTGGGTGTACATATAAGTATAGTAAGAAGTATAAAAATGGATATATTTACTGATGAACAATTAAAATATATAGATAAAGGAGGTAATAAAAAATGTCAAACATATTTAGAGAATTATGGAATAAGTGATTTTATTCCAGAAAGAAAATATAGAACTAAGGCAGCTGATCATTATAGAAAAATATTAAGATCTATTGTTCATAATGTGGATCCTCCTGCTCCTTTACCTTTAGATGAAGGAAAGAGTTTAATTAATTATGGAAGAAATGAAAATGTTAATGAAAATAATAAAAATCAATATTCTAATGAAGAACCGGATTTTATTTCATCTTTAAATACATCAGAAATTATAGAAAATGTAAGTGCCACATTTTCCAATTTAATAAATAAAGCATCAAGTATGACAACTAATACAATAAATAATTTAAATACTAATGATTTAATAGAATCAACTAAAGGTACAATAATTAATAGTGGAAGTTGGTTTACTGAAAAAACTAAACAAATTGCAGAAAACGTCAGTGATAATCCATGGTGGGCTAAAGGACAAAGTAAAATAAAAGATGTTACACAAAATGCTAGTGGATGGATTTCTACCATTTCTTCAACTGTTTCAAGGACAAATAGTAATTTCTTTTTTTCAAATAATGATCCTAATATGAATAATGGAAATAATGAAGGCATGAATAATAATAATACTAATGCTAATAGTAATGGTAATAATACTAATAATAATAATGAACAAGCACAAAATAATAATAATGTTAATTTTAATTATAATAATTCAAATGCAAATAATGAATATTTAAATTACGGAATGAATGAAAATAATTCGACGTTTAATTGAAAAAAGAAATAGATAAAATCAAACTTGTCTTATTATAGTCAGTTTTTAATATATTAAACAAAATATCATTGAAATTATACATTATTAAATATTTTATCATTTAATATTTATACATATATAAATATATATATGCATATTTTTTTTTGTAATAAAAGAATAAGGTATTATTATACATTTTATGTTATATATATATATATATATATATATATATATATTTATTTTATTTTTATTTTCTTTTTTTTTTATGTGTATTATCAATTATCCTCAAAACAGAAAAAAAATATAAAAAAATATTAAAATATTTGAAAATAATGAATAATAATTTTATTATGTACAAATGATATAGAATATTTATATTGTAAATGTAAAAAAAATTAAGAAAATATCATTATTCTTATAATATTAATAATGTTTAGTGGATGAAGCTAAATATATATAATTTATATTTTGTATATGTTATAAAAATTATGAGGAGATAAATACCATTTCATGATGTTTCTTTTTGTTTTTTTCTTTAATTGTTTTATTTTATATTATTTACTTATTTTTATTTTTTTAATAAATAAATATATATATATATATGTGCCTATTATATTATATAATTAAATATGTCATTTCACGCTGTTTTACATCGAATTTCATATAATATATATTATAAAATTAGTATATTCAAAAGGATGTTTTTAAAAATAGATATATATAATATATTTTACTACATGATTGTAGAATATTTATATAATTCTTTGTTTTTGTTTATACCTTTTAATAATACATAAATGGTTATACTATATATATTATGTATAAATGTCATTTTTTTTTTAATTAACTTTAATTCTGTATAATAAAAACGTTGTAAGCGTTTTTAAAGAGCTTTTAAAAATGATACGTTCAAATGTCTAAATACTTTTATATAGACAACATTTTCCTTTGCATATAAATAAATACAAAAAATAAATGAATATAAACTATATTACATAATAGCTATAATCAATGAATTTATATAATTAAATAAATATTATATATATATATATATATATATATATATTATTTCCATTTTTTCTTTCTTGTCTTTTTTATTCTTATTTACCAAAAATGATTTCTACTTACATATGTATATATATATATATATATATTTATATTTATAATCATTATAATTGTGAAAAAAAATCGCTACTAAATAAATTAAATGAAGAATATCTATTTTTAATACTTACAAGAAACATATAAATCTTTTCATATTTAAATTGTATGAACAGGTAGCTATTTACAACATATATATTTATAAAAAAAAAAAAAAAAAAAAAAATTATAAAATGGCTAATTCTATTATATGGCTGATTTTATAAAATAGCTAATTTCATAAAAAAAGCTATTTTAGTCAACTCTCTGATTTTATTATAAGGTTAATTTAAAAATGTGGATAATTATATAAAACGGATAAGAGAGAAAAAAAAAAAAAAAATTAAAATTAAAAATAAAAAGAATTATTATAATATCAAAAGGATATGACAAAGTTTTTAATAACTCATAAATGAAAAAATAATAAATAAAAATATTATTTATTATATACAAGAAAATATGTTATTTATTCTTATAAAGGAAAAAAAATATTCTTCTATATTATAAATTGTTATATCATGATATAATATTATCCTATAACAATAAAAATAAGAAAAAAAACATTAATAAATAAATAATAATATATATATTTATTTATTTATTTATTTAATTTTACTTTATTATTATTTTTATATAATGGGAAAGTGCGACATCTTCATAATCCTTCCAATATTTTTTTTTGTTTTTATATGGTATGTTGATTATGTTGTAGGACAACCATCACAAGCACCGAATGTGAGAGATTTGATAAAACGATTTGAAAATTCCAATGAATCAGTTAATTCTAATGATAATATAATTAATACCAGTAATCAGCTAGAAAGAAATATAAATTATGATCCTAATAATTTATATAATATAAGACAAAATAAGAAATATGACAACACTGCTGGGAGATCATATGTAAGTAGAAATCCAAATGCATTTTCTAGTGATAATATGATAAATAGAAGGAATACGCATGATGAGCAATATATGAGAGATAAAGGAAACGAAAACAATCGAAGAAGTTCTCTTCCAAATAATTCACGTATATCTACAAAGTATTATGGAAGTGACCAAGAGATTATACAAAATAAACCTGTAAATAATTTATATCTAGGAAAATCATTGGACGATTTTTATAACAATTTAGGTGTTACTTCAAACGATTTTGAAGAAGACGAACAAATTAATTATAATGAAAACGATGCTTTTAGTTCTTTTTCACATAATAACCAAAATGATGGTTCATCTGTTTTATATGATGAATTTGAATATGTTGACAGTAATAATTATGCTGAAAATGGTGGTAATAATAATAGTAGTAGTAATAATAATAATAATAATATTGGTAATAATAGAAATATCACGTATAATGAAAATGATGTATCTTATAATGATTCAAATAATGCCTATTCAACCCTTTCAAATATGCACAGAGATAATAAGATAATACCAAATTCATCATCACTATATGGAAATAAAATATTTAATAATTATTCAAATTCTGCTTTTAATAATTTACCAAATAATTATAATAGAGAAGATGAAATTATTACACCTTTTAATAATAATCCAAACATTTATGTTCCATCAGAATATTCTAATCCTTTAGATGCTTATGTACATGCAAATAATCCACAATTTTCTACCCAGTCATATGGTAATAATATGGACGAAATGAATAAATTAAGAAGAAAATCAAATTTAGCACCACGTGATATTTATACTGTAAATAATTCTTTAGATGAACGTTCAATAAATAATAATACACCATTAGATAATATGAATGCTACTCCCAGTTACACGACAGAAGGGAATAAAAATATAAGTAAAAATATAAATAAAAATATAAAAACAAATAAGAGCAAAAAGACATCAGGCTCTAACCTTTTTTCAAAAAATAAAAAAAATGATAATGCTAGTACAAATGAATTAAATAGATACAAAGATGCTTCTAAAAAAATATTCAATGATAATATGTATAATAAATATGAAAATAAAAACTACCCCAAAAGTGTGTATATGTTCAATGAATATCAAAATAATTTTTTTTTTAACAAAATACTTAAAAGTCCATCTAGTAATAGTATAAAGAAAATATTTCAAAAGAATACACAAAATAAAAACATGAGCAATATTGTATCAGTAACAAAAGATTTACAAGTTGCTACACAAGATTGTATTATTAAAAATAAAAATAAATTAACAAAACCAGTTATATTAAAATATATAGCATTAAATAATAAGAAATATTTAAATAAATATGAATATGCTATGTCTTATATTCATTTTACATGTAATAGTACAAATAATAAAAAAAGCAACATGTGCCTAGATATAAAACCTATGCTTTATATAGAAAATGATAAAAATATAAGTGATATGATAAATAGATTGCCTAATATATATATATTAAACACAATAGAATATATTTTAACAGACCCTAAAACAAGTAGTTCATATAAATCATTAATTAAAAATAATATAAAAAATCATCATTTAACAGTAACAGATATTATATTATTACTTTCAAATAATTATTTTAAAAATATAAACTCTATTTTGGTCAATCACTATATTAGATTTGTTAACACTAAAAATGAAACATATTTGTTAAAATATTATTTATCAGCATTAATATCATTTGTTCCTTTTATCAAACCCGCAATGAAAATATATTATGACAATAATTATTTAAAATTAAGTCTTTATACATTAAATTTAGAGATAGCTAAGGTATTTAATGAATTACTAAGTGTAATTCTCAAATGGTCACAAGCATTCAAAAATGAAAATACCCATATAACAAATCAAATAGTAATTCAGATGTACAAAAAACTTTCTTCTTTTTCTCATAATAGAAATACAAATCTAGGACATATGTTCAGATCTCTAGAAGTAATTTTACGTTATCAAAGAATGTTTAATGATATAAAAAAGGGTAAGGAGGATGAATATGAAGTTATGATAAGTTATTTTACAAAATATATGAGAAACGTGTATGCAAAAACAATTACATCTTAAAGGATGTAACATAGAACATGCACATATAAAAATATAATTTTTTTTTTTTTTTTTTGTATATGCAAGTTGCAATTAAAAAAATAAATATATATATATATATATATACATATAATTTTTACATGAAAAAAACAAGGCATTTGTTTTAATCTATTATAATTCAAAAAAAAAAAAAATTATTTTTTATAGTATATAATATGTGTATATTACCTAAAAAAAAAATTCACATTTTCAAGTTTATCTACATTTATATATAAATATTTTTTTTTTATTGACCTTAATTTTTTTTTTTTAAATATCCTTAACGGGTGTAACAAATTTATAAGATTATATATTATAAAAGTGAACATTATGACAAAATATTTTATTTTACAGTAACTCTTCTATAATTTCGAGGGGTAGTTTATCTAGCAAGATCTAAAAGGACGAAATAATAAAAAAAAAAAATAAATATAAGCACATTTAAATAAAATATGTATTGTATTTTTAATTTTGTAATTTTTTATTTTTAATATTTAATTTTTTATTTTTAATATTTAATTTTTTATTTTTAATATTTAATTTTTTATTTTTAATTAATTTTTTTTTTTTTTTTTTTTTTTTATTGTTTCTTACCAATAACTGATCATAAGACATATTTTTCAATTTTTCCTCATTTAATTCTTCATTAAAATAATTTTTATGTTTTAAAATAGAACGAATAACTTTATTTATATAATTTTTATTTCCATATTCATCTGATACATCGTCAATAGATTTTTTCATTTTTTTTAATAAGGACCTATCGTTTAGAATGGCCATAGCTTTTTTTACATCTATCTTCTGTGGTAAATCCTGTTCATTTTCTTTATTAATTTCATTTAATTTTAACCATGCGTTTTCAAATGCATCTTTATTTTCATGATTTTTTGTGTTTAATTGATTTTGTATTTGATTGTTTAAAGGTTGATTATGTTTGAGAAAAAAGTTTTCTTTTTCTAATTTTTTCATTCTATAAATAAAATTATTATGATATAAGTTACTATTACAACTATTATCATTATTATTATATGTATTATCATTTTTGAGACGAGTGCTTTGAATAGTATCCATATTTATATTTCTTATATCTTCTAAAGGATCAGAGCTTTCATCAATGGTATATATAAAATTTAACATAAAATCTTTAAAATCATTCCATAATATAAGTAAGTTTCTTTCGTCAATATTATCTGTATTGTTTAAATTTTGTTTTAATAATAAATCTTTATTCATATTTAAAATTTTTCTTTTGATATTATCCTCTGGTTCCCATAAACGGAAATTTTCCATTGATTTATGTAATAAATATTTGAGTTCATTTATATTTAAAGAATCTAAAAAAGATTTATTTATAT
This sequence comes from Plasmodium gaboni, assembly GCF_001602025.1. Lineage (NCBI taxonomy): Eukaryota > Apicomplexa > Aconoidasida > Haemosporida > Plasmodiidae > Plasmodium > Plasmodium gaboni. The sequence goes on along the minus strand of NC_031492.1, from coordinate 1,573,295 downwards.
TTGTTTTATTTAAAAATTTTTTATTAGTTAATATAATCATTTTAATTTCTTCTATTGTAAAATGTACATCATATAGATAATATCTAATAACAGGGAAATTATCAAATTTCAATTTATTTTTTTCACATATACATATTTGTATTAATCTACTTTTTAAATTATCATGTGTTACATCTATAGGTAATAAATATTTTCTTTTATATATTTCTTCTTTTAATTCGTCTATAGACATATCAGTGAAAGATGAGAAATCACAAGAATTATTATTATTAAAATTATTCTCATTATCATTCAATTTATAATTTAATTCATTATTACTTTCATTTAATTTCGCATTAAACATCATATTATCATTTACCATTTCATCCATTTCTGAATTATCTTCATCTGATGAATTATCATCTATTCTTTCTTTCTTATTATCAGTAGAATAATAATCATTAATATCTTCATTACATTTAAATAATTTTGTATAATATAATGATTCTTCTCTTCTAATATCACTTTTCCATTTTTCTCTGTCACTTAAACGTTCAAAAGATTTACACTTTTCAAATTCGGAAGGACTATTTTTTCCATTATCATAAGGTTCACTCTTATCATCACTATCATCATAATGTTCACTCTTATCATCACTATCATCATAATGCTCACTCTTATCATCACTATCATCATAATGCTCACTCTTATCATCACTATCATCATAATGCTCACTCTTATCATCACTATCATCATAATGCTCACTCTTATCATCATTATTATGACTTGTTTGTATGTATTTCTTCATTTTATTACTATCTGAATTTTTCATTGATTTTATTTCCTTTGTATCAGAAGAGCTCTTTTTTTTATTATCATTAGTTTCTTTGTGACTATATATATTTTTCAATATGCAATTCATTTCATCTCTATAATAATTATCATCATTATTATTATTATCATTATTATTATTATTGTTAATATTATTTATATTTTCATTTATATGACCCACTGTATCTATAATAGATTCATCGTTTGCTATATTATTATCATCTTCATCATTTATATTATTATCAAATAAGTCATCAAACTCGCTAAACTCGTCAAACTTGTCAAACGCTTCATCACTTTCCATACTATTATCATTTAATTTACTTTGTTCCAATTTTTTTTCCTTTTTTTTTTTTTTTTTTTTCTCTTTTTTTATTTTCTTCATCTCTTCAATATTTTCATCTTCCTTTTTATTTATATTTGCTCTTTCGACATTTTCATTTTCAAATATCATATTAAAATTTTTTCCGTATGAGCATTTTTCCTTATATGTATTATTATAAAAATAATTTTTTTTTTTTTTTTCATTTATACAATGATTATTGCACATTTTATTATTCATCAAGAAAACTTTGCTTACTCGATTTTTTCTTATAATATTATTATTATTGATAATGGTATTATCATTATTATCATTATTATTCATTTTATTATCATAATTATTCTTAGTTTTGTTCATGTCTTTTTTATTTTCCTGCTTCACTTTTTCATTGTTTAAAAGAATTTTTTGATTAATTGAATCTTTCTTTAACTTCAAATTTTGTAGCCAGTTAATTTTTTCTTCTGTTATTGAAGAATCTAAAGTTAAATTAAAGAAAATAAAATTGTTGTCTTTTTCTGTACTACAATTAGTAGTATTGATATCATTATTATGTTTATTATTATATTCATTTTTATTTAATTTATGATTTATCATTTCATTCTTTATTTTGTATGTTGATGGAGGAAGCTCCCTCTTTATAATTTTATCCACATATACTATTATGTTCATATTTTTTTGTAATATAAGTTCCTTGTTTTCTTTCTCACTTGAAGTATCTGTTGATAATCCGACATTTAAGGTCAATTTATTTTTATGAAGCAAAGCTAAAATTTTCTTATATCGATTATCTTCATTTTTTATATACACATCACAGTCAAGAAATGCCCCATAAGAATGAACTGATGTAATTCTTCCTTTTAATTTTCTACCTGTATATAAATTTTTTAACATTATGCCGTTTACATTTACCTTATCACGAAGTTCTTTGGTTTCTTCATCATCATCTTGATTATAATTAAATGAATGTATATGATCATCTCCAAAATGATAATTATGATTATTTTCATTATAATTATAAGTAATATCAGTATCATTAAATGCATGACTTGTGTTATCTTCGATAGTATTTGGAAGGATTATATTTTTAATAGGTATATAATTTTTATATGCTGGAGGATTTTTATAACCTATATTATAATATTCTTCATAATGTTCTTCATTTACATGATATAATTGTATATATCTATGTAATAAGAATTTAAAATTTTTATTTTTTAATGCTAAATATTTTTGTTCCTTATTTATAAATCTAACTAATATATCACCGAAAAAATGTCCTTTCTTATCTCTCATAAATATTATATATTTCTCTATAATTTTATAAGGTTTAAAAAATTCAATTATTTGAGAATTATCAACATGGAAAGGCAAACCTTTACATAATATAAGGCAATTATATCCTTCTCCATTTTTTTCAACAGGCAAAGGTAAAATATTCACATTATCATCATCTCTTATCTTCATATCATTGTTATCATTATCCATATTTTTTATAGAATATATTTTTTCTTTAAGTCTTTCTTTATTTATATCATCTATTAATGATTTATGTATATCATTTTTTTGGTTTGTTCTTATTTTCTTTTTCCCACCCCCAATAGCAGACCTCGTAAAATTATATTTTTTATTTTTTACAGAATTATTATTTCTTTCATTTAATGCAATCTTCTTTTTTATATTCATTAAAGTATTTGTTTTTATTGGACTAAATGAATATCTTATCTTTCTCTTATTTTTTTCCACAGTATCAGATTTTCTCAACATAATATCTGAACCATACACATTTTTCTCCTCCTCCTCCTCAAAAGAGCTTCTCAATAATATGCCCCTTTTATTATAATTGTCATATTTTAAGAAACCTCCATGGATCTTATAAGTATATATAAAATTTTTATGAACAAAAAAAAATAAAAATAATGATATCTTTACAAAGAGCTGAAGAATTATAATCTTCATATATATATATATACATATATATGGTACTACAATTATATATATATTATTTTGATGAACAACAACAAAAAAAAAAAAAAATAATATAATATAAAATAAAATAAAATAAAATAATCGTCAGTTTTTTATTTTATTTTATTTTATATTATTTGTTTTATTTTATATATATAATAATATAAGAACAATAACATTCACATTCTTATTCGGAACAACAAAAAAATAAAATTTACATTATACGTCATATAATATATTCTTTTTAAATTTAATCAATTAATTATATATAAACTATCACATTATATTTTTATTTTATTTATTTATTTATTTATTATATTTTTTTTTTATTTGCTGCTTATTAATCGATAGCTATATATAAAGATGATAAATTTTTATAAATATACTATTATTACGTATTATATTAATATATTATGTTAATTATATGCCTATTATTATATTATTATTAAACCATATGTGCTTACGAAAAAAAAAAATAAAATAATAAAAGAAAAGGAAAGGAAAACAAATGATATATATAAATATATATATATATATATATATATATATATATATATATATAATGACATGGAAATTAAAATGAGCCTTAGCAATAATATCAATATATTTATATTTTACATATGTGATAATAAATAATGCGACAAGGAATTTAAAAAGAACCCAAAGAAAAAAAAATAAAATATATGATATATTATAAAAATACACACATATTAATAATATATTTATTCCATTTGTTCTTATAATAAAAAAAGCTTACATATTTTTTAATTTTATATATATATATAACAAATTTGTTATTAGCAAAACCTTTTTATTTATTTTTTTTTATATTGTTTCTATCATTTTCATTTAATTCTATGAAATTCATATTTTTACTTTTTTAATTATCCAAAAAAAAAAAAAAAAAGGAATATTTAATATTATTTTATACATATATATAATATTATTCTTTATGTCAGAAATGTATTTAGCAATTAATATAATTTTCTTAACATTCTTATTTTTTACAATATTATAAATATATATTTTTTATTATTTTATAATAATAAATACAAAAAAGATGAAAAAAATTTGATTCATTATAATTGTTAAAAGAAAAAAAAAAAAAAAAGAAATTCTTAAATTTATAATATTTATATTAAAAATAATAAAATTCCTTTTTTTCATTTCTTTAAAATATATAGATAATATATTTTTTTAAAAAAACATAAACCTATAAATATATAATATATATATATTTTTTTAATTAAATAATATCCTTTCATTTTTTTATACATTAATATAATAATTAGAAAATTTTTATTATTATTTATATATATTATATATATAATATATAGGAGAAATAAGAATCAAAAAGTTAAATATATAAAACAATAAATATTATAAATAATACTATAATATTATATATATATATATATATATTTATTATAATAATAATTTCATATTTGTATATATTACAAATATATAAAATTATAAATATTATATTATTTATTTATTATTTTTCATTTATATTTTATTTATTTTTTTATTTTTTATTTATTAATAATTTTTTAGTAAGTTCAGCGGACGCAAGCTCATTTATTTATTATTAGCAAAAAAAATAAAAATTCAATTTGCCAACAAAATATATCATGTAATTTTTCGGAAGTTTTACAATTTCATAAGAAGTTGAAAAATTCGAAAAGAATTCAATTTAGAGCAGCGTCTGTTCATCATCACTTTTGAAAATCTGTTTGTTTATAACAATAAAACATCACAAATACTATAGCAATGATCTTGACTAAGTATTCGTCAACGATATTATAAGTTTTTTTTTATCATAGTGTTATTTTTTCAACGCGAAAAATGTACCTCTCAAACATTCAAACATTCTATATATATATATATGTATATTTTTTATATATTATACTCATTCTTTTCAAATGACGCAAAAATTAATATAAACTATTTATATTATATATATAATAAAATTATATGTTCCTTTTTCTCTCTCTCTTTTTTTTTTTTTTTTTTTTTAAAATATATTTTTTAATTGATACATTTTATATAATTCTTAAGAAATATATAGAAATTAACTTATTATATGGTATAAATATATATATATATATATATATATGAATAAATAATTAATATTTATTATATATCATCCCTTATGAAAATATATTATTTTAAGAACAAAATAAGTACTGTTTTTCTTTTTCTTTTTTTTTTTTTTATTTTTTATGTAGATGATATATTTTAGTTTTATTTTTAATTAACATAGATGATTAAATAAAAATACTGTAAGGAAAAATATATGAATATAAAATTAGATTGACAAATATATTTTGTATTGTATTATTTTTATAATTTTTTGAAAAAAGAAAAAGGATGTAAGTCCAACCTACAATTTTATTTGAAAACATGCCTTGATTGTTATTATTGTGATATAAACCACTATCAGTATATATATATATATATATATTCAATTATGATATAATATTTTTTTATATAATAATATATATGACTGAGCAATTGAGTATTTTTCTAAATATAGATAATTATTTTTCAAGTCTTTAAACTTGTAACAATAATATATATATATATATATATATATATATATGTTTATATGTATGTATTCATATGAAAGAAATGATAAACCAATTCATTTAAGTATTAACTTCTTATTATCCTTTAAATACACAAATACAATATAATTTTTTAAATTTAACATTATATTCATACCACAACAAATAGTTATTAAATATACACATATCAAAAACAAGAAAAAAATAAAATATATGTATATATATATATATTTATTTATTTATATATTTTTCATGTAAATAAAATGAACTATCTTTATATTACATTTAATTAAACATTTTTGTGTTATGGATTGATTTTTTTCAGAAAAAGATAGGAAACAATAAATATAAATATATTTAAGTATTACTGAGGAATTGTAGTATATATATATATATATATATATATATATATTTTCCGCCCCACCTTTTTTTTTTTTTTTATCGATGTATTAAAAATGTGGAAAATAATAATAATGACCTTAATATATAATATATTACTATCTATATTTTGTAGATTATAATATGTATTATTATATTATAAATAAATAAATAAATATATATATATATATGTTATAAAAAATATATAACTAAACGTATATATATTTTTTTATATTATATAGTACCTTAATACTATTACAATAAATAATATTCATTTATATTTTGGGAGTTACCAAAAAGCAAAATAAATAAATAAATAAATAAATATAATATAAATAATTTAAGTATGGAAATAAAAATTGCGCCTCTATGGCTAAACTTAATTAAGATATAAAAGAAATATAAATTGAAACAAAAAAAATAAAATAAAATAAAATAAATAAATAATAAAATAAAAGTAAAAGTAAAAGATATAATAATTATCATTAATATAATATATTAATCCGAAATATATTACCTTAACATTTTATATACAACTAACAAGTCAATATGGTTAAAATAAGGAAGAATGTTGAAAATATGGAAATATACGATTACATGAAGGAACTGAATGAAAATGTGTGGTGTTATTTTTTTGATGATTCTTTAGCACATGAAACAATATATCATTCCCTTAATGAATTAGAACAAATAATTATTTCAAGATTATTATTTATACAGCAAGTAGTTTCAGAAAGAGCTATGAGATTATGGATTAATCCAAATTATTTAAAAAAGTTAAGTGAAAGTATAAAAAATTTAGTAGAAGCAAAAATATTAGTAGAAAGTGATATGAAAAAAGATAATTATAATCAATATAAAATTAATGAAAGTTTTAGAATTACCTTATTAAATAAAATTTATAAAACAAATACAAATAATATCTTTATTTTTAATAATAATATTAAAGAACAATTAGAAAGGGAAAAAAATTTATACGAACAGAATTTATTTCCTCATAAAGAAGAAATATTTGGTTATGCTCAAACAAAGTGGAATAATTTATTACATTTTATAGCATCTCCAAATTTTAATTCTGTGAATAATTATTTTAATTCAAATATTAATAATGACGATCCAAATAAATACTCCTCCTATGATATGACAAGGCGTAAAAGAGCAGGAAAAGATGGAGGTTCAGATTTGGGAAGGAAATCGTTCGATAAAATGGCTAGTCGTCGATCTTATAATAGGAGACGAAAAAAGAAAAGATATAGTGATGACGAGGATGAATTTGATGAGGAGGAATATGAAGGGGAAGATGATGATAATATTGTTGATGGTGATGATAGTGATGATAGTGATGGTGATGATAATGATGGTGATGGTAATAGTGATGATAATAGTGATGATCATAGTGATGATGATAATAATATTGATCTTAACGATGAAGAAAATTCTCACCCACTTGTAAAATATCAATATGAAAATCATCAACTTAATAACTCGACTCCTTATGTCGAAAAACCATCAGATGATTATACTTACAAAAAAGAAGATGAAAACAAAATAGGGCAAAGAAAAAGTGTACATTTTAATACTGACATGTATGAAGAACAATATAACAATTCATATACACAACAAATAGATAGTAATAATGTAAATGAAATGGATTATTATATGACTGATAGTAAAACAAAGAATAATAAAAAAAAGAAAAAAAAAAACAAACATATATATGCATATAAACAAAATGAATTGTATTATAAGAGTTTATTAAATATGGAACATAGTTATATTGAAGAAGAAAATTATAATAATAATGAAAGTGCCTTTTTCTTGTCAAATATGAATGAAAGGTTTATGACTAAACCTAGCGAAAGTGTTATTGAAGTGTTAAGGAGAAAAAATTTCCTTTTAGATGATCCTAATAATACAAAAACTATAAATATGAGTAGAGAAGCTTTTTCGTGGTTTTTAAAAGATTTAAGGAGTAGAATAATATCCTTAGTGCTTGAATATTTACTAATAATAGATAATGGTTATGTGACAAATATAGCTAAAGATGTATATACAAAGTATCAAAAGAAGAAAAATAATGCTACAAATAATATTACTGCAAGTAGTAGTAGTGGTATAAATAATAATATAAATTTTGATGAAAATATTAAAAGTAACAATGGTGAAGAATCCAAGAAAAGTTATGATAATAATAGTACTACTACTACTATTAAAAATAATAATAATAATAATAATAATAATAGTAGTAGTAATAGTGCATATATAACAAGAAGTAATAAAGATCCAAAGAAATCAGAAATATATGTAAAAGAAACGTTATTATTTATTTTATCATTATCACAATGTGATATAAGTCATCCAATATTTTTAGATAATTTAACAAAGGCTCAAAAAGAATTCATAGATTTTGGTAGTCATATAGGCCTATTTTTAAAACCTAATGATACATATATATTTATAACACCATATGCCTTACTATTAACAATTAATAATTTTAATTCACAGTATTATCTATCTCTATTAAGTAATATAACTATTGAAGGGTTATGTGAAGAAGATGTTAGGAAAAGATTAAGTGAGAGATATTTTCATTTTTATTTATTAAAACAGGATGAAAAAGAAGAAAAATATATTAATAAAGATTTATCATCAGATATAAAAAATAAAGATGATATGTCATTAGTATTAGATAAAAGAAAAAATATCACAAAAAAATTAATTAATGATAGTTTATATTCTGATATAAAAATGAATGGTAGTAATAATCTTGAAATAGGATTAATTGTTCAGAGTAATTTTAAAGTATATTTATATACATCTTCTTTATTAAAAATTAATATATTAAGTCATTTATGTGAGTTACAAGCGCGTACACCAAATATGGTTGTAGGAATTCTAACTAGAAGAAGTGTATTGAATGCATATAATTCAGATATTACAGCAAATCAAATTATTAAATTTTTAGAATCTTATTCACATCCAGGAAAAAATAATTTTAAAAGCTCTATACCTATGAATGTTATTACTCAATTGAAATTGTGGGAATCTGAAAGACATAGATTAACATTGGAAGATGCTATAGTTTTTAAATCTTTTGAAAAAGATTTTATGCCACACTTATATCAACAAATAGTTATATGGGCTAACAGTAAAAATTATTTGTTATACTATACACCATGGCCTAAAAATAATACAAAAGAATTTGATATATGGATAAAGGCAGAAAAATATCTCTGCTGTATTTATGAATCAAAAAATGAAATTATAGATAAAATTAAGGAAATACGAGAAAAACTTATGAAAAAAAGACAAAGCGGATAAATTAATTTCTTTGTGAGAAATATAAATATTACTATAAATAAAATTAAATGTATTAATTCAATAAATATGACTATAACGACAAACACACACACATACATATATATATATATATTTATACACAATATAATATGGATATTCTGTCCTTTTTTTTGTCAGTTTCCATATGTGTAATATTTTAGTTATTATTTTTATTTTTTTCAATGAATTAAAAAAATCATATATATCATGATTTCATTGTATTTATTATTTAAAAAATAAATGTAATTTCTTTTCCTTTTTTTTTTTTTTTTTGTATAAACAATTACAATTTTATAGTTTATTTGTTGCTTCTTTTTTATATAAAACTTTTTAAATAAATAAAATAAAAAAATTAATAAATTGTATTAATAAAATATAGAGAAATGTTTAATAAGCGTAATACAAAAAATAAAAATATATAATTTATATATATATTTTAAAAGTTAATAATAAGATATATTTATTCAAAAAGGTTAAGGACAAAAACATATAAATTTTTTTATTAAAAAATATGATTTCATATATTAAATTTTAATTTAATAAATTGTGTACACTAAACATAGAAAATTCGGCAAATTATTTTAAATTTTTTAAAAATTTATATATACATATATATATTTTTTTTTCATTCGAAAGCTGTTGCTAGTGGATATATCTTTCTACAGGATGCCTAAAAGAAAAAATACATATATATAAATATAAATATATATATATATATATATATATATATATATATATAATACCATTAACATGACCATATTATATACTTTAAAAGAAATATATAATAAACTAATCATACAGACATAATTATTTATTTATTTTACTTTAAATGGATCTATAAGTTGAGATAAGGATAAATGCTTCTCCTTATGTTTAATTAGGAATCTTAAAAATTTAAAACATCTTTCTAATTTATTTTTTTCTAGATTCACATCCACTTTTTTTAAAAATTTCTGGTCAATTTTTTCATTGCAATCCATATATATTTCAAGGGCTACAAACCAAAATAAAAAATATATATTTAAATATATATCATATATATATATATATATATATTCATTTATGTATATTATTGAATATATCACAATTTATATAATATACATTCTATTCATATTTTATGCTGTATATAATCTTACCAGATTGATAATAACATAAATCTCCCTTCTTATGTTCTTCAAAAAAATTAATAAAATCTTCAATATATTCTTTTCTTATTTGTTTCAAAAGGTTTTTATCATATTCTGAATGGTTTAAATTAAAGAGCTCATTCAATTTTGTTTTTACCTCTTCCTTATCATTATCAGACATGTCATCAATAGGAACTAAAATAAAAATGAATAGACATATATAAAAATATATATATATATATATATATATATATATATATTATAAAAAAAATTAAGGGGATACATTTATATTAACAATATAATTAATACGTAAACGTTAACAAAATATAAACATATATATGTACATATATATATTATAACCTGTATGTAAATAGTGAGAAATAACTGGAGCCAACTTATGATGATAATTATGATGTGGAAAAATAGATTTCATTTTTGAAATGATATTAATCAATTGAATGTAATCCTTGCCTATATTAAATAAAAGACATAAACAAAAATATAAGTATATATATATATATATATATATTATATTTTTATTTTATTATTATTTTTTTTTTTCACCTTTCCTCTTTTCTATTTCATAATTCAATCTGTGTACTGATATATCAATATTTGGTTGAGATAAAAAGGTGTTCATATATATCATAGCATTATCTAAAGGTTCATTTTGAATGTGTTCATAAAAAACATTTTCTTCCTGATTTAAAACATTATTATTATTATTATTATTGTTAGTTTTGTTTTTCTTTTTATTTCCTTTATTTGTTTCTACTTTTCCTGATATTTTAAAATCATGCATATCTAATAAAATTCTGATTAGCGATTTTCCAAATCTTCGATAGAATCTACTTGAAAAAAGATGACCGGTCATATGTAATAAATGTCGATATGTTTTAAATAACATTTTTCTCATAGTATAATAATAGAAACATATTTGATCTTCATGTATATCTATAAATTGTTTATGACCCATATGTAATAAATGTAATCCTTTACTATAATCTTGAAATATATTTTTTGAATTAATATCATTTTCTAATAGAATACTTTTTTTTAAATTGAATGTTGTTTGATTGATCATATCATCAATTTTATTTGTATTATCAACATTATTTGTATCATCATTATCATTATTGTTGTGTTGTGGGAGTTTTCCATTTTGTCTTGTTATATTGTTCATATTATGTTGATTATCAGAATTAGATAGATTTTTAAAATCATATATATTATTTGCTTCTGTTTTTAAATAATGTATTAAATGTATATTTGGATGATTATTAATATAACTTAATGAAATATTATATTCTAACCAAAAACATTGTGTTTCATTTATATTTTTGATAAAATTATTATCTAATGGATTTGTAAAAATAGTTGCCATTTTTTTAGCATCTTTTATTAATCCACATTTTAAACATGTTTTAATTGTTTTTGTATTAATATATCTATCACCAATATTAACATTTCTACACTCTTCAAAATATTTATATGCACCTAAATAATTCCCATTACGTTTATAAATTAATCCTTTAATAAATATTAATTCATATATTAAATTTTTATTATTTTTTTGTTCAATACTTTTTATACATTTTTCAATTAGTTCTAATGCTTTATCAGTACAGTTTATATAATCATATAATTGTATAATAAAAGAATAAATACAAATAATAAAATATTCTTTCTTTTCCTCATTTGTTAAACATGTTTTTTTTAAATCAAGTTTAATTTCTTTATTTTCATTATTATTATTATTATTTTTTTTATTATCTTTTTTTTTTTTTACATTATTATTTCCTAATGGGCTAGATATACCCATAAGATCTTTAATTTCAACATTTTTTTCTATTAATTTTTCTAAGTCTTTGTCATTTAATCCACTTGGAATATTTTCATCATCTTCTTCTTCATCAACATTTTCATTCTTCTTATTCATTTTATTATTATTATTATTATTATTGTTGTTGTGTTGTAAGGTGCCATTCAATTTATCTTCATTCTTACTATACATTTTATCATCGTGTTCCATATCTTCTCTTTTCTCAAAATTTGTACTAGTATCTAAATTATTCACATCTTTTAAATCATCAGATGCATTATTTAACTCTTCTTTAATTTCCATATGCCCATTACATGTTGTTTTGGAGTTTTCTGCACATTCTTCTATTCCATCATTTTTTATGTTTATATCATTCTTGACAACGAATGGACAAATATCCTTGCATTTATCATAATAATCTATATATTTATGAAGTAAGAAAAGTATAATATTTATATTTTTAAAAGTTAATAATGGCTTAAAATAATTAAAAATAGTCAAAGATTTTTGAAAACATAAAGAGCGTATTAACTGTTCCACATAAAGTGAAAATTTGTTCTCATTAAAAAAATATAAAGGAATAATTTTAAGTAAGTTAGAATTTTTATATAATTGTTGTAAATTATTAAAATATTTTTCTAAGCATTCTTCTTCTTGTTCATTTAAATTTTTTATTTTAAAATAATATAATTTATCCATATCTTTTTCATACTTTTTTTTATAACAATAAGGTAAATCAACACCAAATAATTCTGAAAAATGAAGATTATTAAATTGATGATAATTATAATTTGATTTGACTAAATTCATTTTATCATCATTATCATCATTATTTTTTTTTTTATTATTATTATTATTGTTTATTATATTTTTATTTTCTTTTTTTATATTTTCATTTAATGTATGTATAAAATCATCCATATTGTCTATATCCATTGAATCTATAAAATTATTCGTATGAATTAAATTTATATTTACAAAGTTATTAAATTGTGATACACTGTAAATATCATATTTCTTCATATCTAAATTATGAGATATATAATCATTTATTATATTTTTTTCTACATAAGAAAGTAATTTTAAGTTTCTATCTGATCCATATATATCTAATATTAAATCATGTAATAATATTTTTACATTATTATCTAAAATAACTTTTTCATTTTCCTTATGTTCATTTTTATAATCCAAATAGAAAAGACTTGACAAACATTTCTTTCCTTCTTCATTTATGCTCATCGAATTTGTATTATTTTCTTTACAATCATTTAAATTATTATCATTTTTATCCGTTTTATTATGACAATCTATATAATAATCCTTTTCTGTATATAAAATTAATAAAAGTATATTTATATTTTCATAATTCAAAGAAAAGGCTTTTTTAAAATAAAAATTGGATTTTTTAAAATCTTCTTGATATAAATATAATAAACCTAACATTTGATAATACCATAAAGTATCTAATAAAACAGATTCATATTTTTTTAAAAAATTTAAACATTCTTTATATTTCTTTCCTTCTAATAATATTTCACTTAAATATACTAACAAATCATGCTTCTCATTTATACTCAATTCATTATCATTTATTAATTCATTGTCAATTTGTTTTATAATTACATAACATTTTTCATAACTCTTTGTTAGATGATATGCAAAAACTAAAACAGCTTTATCTTTAATATTTTTTACACTATCATTATACATATCTATTCTTAAATCTTTAAACTGTTCATATTTTTTTAAATACAACAAAACTATACAAGCTTCTTTTAAGGCTTTAAAATCAAATCGATTCAACTTAATAGATTTCATAAAACATTTTAATGCCTCATCATAATTCTTGTATATCTTATACAAACAACCATATAAATACCAACAAAAATTACTAGATAAATTATTTTTTATACCTTCCTTAATTAATTTAAATGCTTCTTCTTTATTTTTCTGATCCATCAAATTTAATAAATAACCTTTAACAGATAATGTTTCTCCATTCTTTGGATATTTTTTTAATATTTGTTCGCATATTTTGTAGGCTTTCTTATGCTTTTTCAATTCTATCAGTTGGGTCATCAAACGAAAATTGTTTACTTCCTTATTTGGTAACTTGTTATGATCAACACCCTCCTTCTTCATCATAAAAATGTTAGATAATAATAATAATAATATATATATGGATATAAATATAAATCAATAAATCAATAAATAAATAAATAAATATATATATATATATATATTTTTATTTTTATTTAGTTAATTAAAACAAATCCTCTTTCTACTATCTTCAAAAGGGCTTTTAAAAAAATATATATATTTTAAAAATGAATATTTTTAGTACAACAAAATTATTATATATATTATATATTCACATTATATAAACATATTTCATATATATGTATATATATATATATTTTATTTTTTATTTTTTTTTTTCTACAAGGGTTATGATAAATATATTAAAAACATTTTATAAATATAATTCATTTAGTTAATAAATTAATTTTATATATTCTATAAAAAATAGAAAAAACACATTTTTAAAACAATTTTAGGTGAATATATTATATTATATATATATATATAATCTTTTTATATTTCAGTTGTTTTATTTTGTTTTTATATTATTTATTTTACCACCTCCAATTTAATTAATTACTAGTTGTTATAATAACAACAATAATATATTATATTATTATTTTATTTATTTATTTATTTATTTTTTTTTTTTGGTGGGGGGGAGGCTTTTATCTAAAAAGTTATAGATAACTATAGGTGTAAAAAAAACAAAAAAATTATAAATAAAATTTTAAAAATTTTAAAAATTAAAAACAAAGAAAATAAAATAAATAAAAATCATATATATATATAATATAATATATTTAATAATTAATAGAATAAAGGAAAAAAAAAAAAAAAAAAAAAAAATTTTCAATAAATTTTGTAGAATTATATAAATAAAAAAATTACATATATATTATATAATATATATTGTATATATATTATATATAATTATATTTATACGTGTACAATTATATATATATATTTTTATATATATTTTTCTATTATACATCATGTTGATTTATATACCTACAACAATAGTCAAAAAAAT
>NC_031492.1:1541744-1557550 GCF_001602025.1 Plasmodium gaboni | reverse complement strand
AGGTTTAATAATTTTATAAAACTTAAAGCGTCATTTTATTCATTATTATTATTATTATTGTTTATTATATATATAAATCTTTTTTGTTCTCCTTGCTACGCTTATCACCTTTCAAGGGTAAAGCAGACATTATTGTGGCCATACTCTCCCCCCAAGTAAAAAAATAAAACAATATAATATTATAGAATTATACATATATATATATATATATATATGATAAGCAAATTTTATTTATTAATCAAATAGATAATATAATTCCCTATCTTATTTTTTATTTTTTATTTTTTATTTTATTTTATTTTTTAGATTAAAAAGAGGAAGTCATTTAAAATATTCACAAAACCCAGAAAAATGCACATGTAACAATGTGAAAAAGAATTATGACGTTATCGTCATAGGAGGAGGACATAGTGGGTGTGAAGCTAGCTATATTAGCGCAAAGTCAAATGCAAAGACTTTACTAGTAACACAAAATAAAGAAACTATCGGAGAAATGTCATGCAACCCTTCTATCGGTGGTATAGGGAAAGGCATACTTGTTAAAGAAATTGATGCCCTAGGTGGATTAATGGGCAAAGTAATTGATAAAAGTGGTATACACTTCAAAATATTAAATATGAAGAAAGGTCTAGCTGTAAGAGGACATAGAGCACAAGCAGATAGAGATTTATATAATTATTATATGAAAGAATATATATATAATACACCCAATTTAGATATCCTGGAAAATTCAGTTCAATCTTTATTAATAGAAACATATGAAGATAATAATAATATTAATGATAATAATAATAATAATAATAATAGTGTAAAAAGGAAAAAAATATATGGAATTAAAAATAAATGTTCTTGTGAAATATATGCACACAATGTAATTCTAACTACTGGTACTTTTTTAGGGGGTATATGTCATATAGGTAAAGAGCAATATAAAGGAGGTAGAATTAAAAGGTTATTTAATAAATTTGACCTTAAAATGAAAAACGGTAGTAATAATAATAATATTAAAACAAATGAGCCTATTATAAAACAAGATAAACCAAAAACGATTAATAAAAATGATGAATGTACAATAAATAATTTGAATAATAATTATAATGAAAGTAATAAAAAATATATAAATTATGAAGAAAATGTTGATATACCATTTGAAAATTTAATTGAATCATCTACTAAAAATATTGCACAACAACTAAAAGAAAATAATTTTGAAATAAAAAGAATGAAAACGGGGACACCTCCAAGATTAGATATTAATAGTATTGATTTTCATATGTTAGAAAGAGAAGATACAGAAAAGGAATATCCATTTTATTTTTCTTTTTTAAATATGAATAAAATAAATAATAACAAAACATTACCTTGTTATAAAACTTATACAAATATAAAAACACATGAGCTGGTTCGAAATAACTTATCACAATTGCCTGATTATGATTCATTTGATAAACTTGGAAATGGACCTAGATATTGTCCATCAATAGCAAAAAAAGTTACGAAATTTAGTGAAAAAAAAAAACATATCATATGGATAGAACCAGAAGGGTTTAACAATAAGTTAATTTATCCTAACGGTTTAAGTTCAGCTTATCCAATACATATACAAAAGGAGATAATAAATTCAATAAAAGGATTAGAAAATGCCCAGATTGTTTTTCCTGCCTATGATGTGGAATATTATTATGTTAATCCTAAATGTTTAAATTATACCTTAGAAACAAAAAATGTTAAAGGGTTATTTTTAGCTGGACAAATATGTGGTACTACAGGATATGAAGAGGCAGCTTGTCAAGGAATTATCGCAGGAATAAATGCAGCTCTAAATAGTAAAAATAAAAAAAAAAATAATAATAATAATAATAATTATAATTATAATGATGATGATGGTGATTATGTCAATAAGTTTATTCTTAAAAGAAATGAAAGTTATATAGGAGTTTTAATTCATGATTTAATTAATAAAGGTATTACTGAACCATATAGAATGTTTACGTCAAGAGCTGAATATAGATTATATCTTAGACCGGATAATTGTGATATTAGACTTACACCTAAAGCTAATAAATTAGGTATAGTATCTAAGGAAAGGTTATATATGTTAAGGCAAAAATATAGTTCTGTAAATAAACTTATTTATGTTTTTAAGAAAATACTAATAAATGAGGATAATAAAAATTTTGCTTCTGAGCATATCAGCAAATCTAATACACATATTAATGAAACGAAAGATAAAAATATAAAAAATCATATAAATCAAGAAGGACAACAAATGGACAAATTAAATTGTAATAATTTAACATCTATTAAAAATGATAATAATAATAATAATATTAATACTATAGAAACCAATATGGTGGAAAAACAATTTGAATCATCTAATAGTTATAACGAACAAAATGATGAAATTTTAAAGAAATCTAATTATATAGATTATGAAAAAAATATTTTAAATAAGGAAAATAAATTATCTCTTAATACAAAAATATGTAATTTAAAAAATAATCCTAATATGAATATTATAAATCATGTTAATAAAAATATTAAATCTTTATATAATATATTAAAAAGTGGAGTAGAATATCCATTAAATGATTTATTATATGGAATGAAAAATTTACATAATCAAGAACAATTTAAAAATTTTTTATCAAAGGATATATATTTATTAGATATATATAAAGATATATATACTCACGACCCATCCTTTTTTAACTCGGATGATGTATTAATAAATATAGCAACATTAGAAACAGCATGTGCAGAGGTCAAATATTCGTCTTATTTGAAAAAGCAATTTCAAGAAATAAGAAAAATAAAGGACAACTTTGATTTAGCTATACCTAGTGATTTAAAATATGACAGGTAATAATATAAAAATGGAAATATAAAAACATATATATGTATATATATATATATTTGTTATTTTTTTATTTGTTATTTTTTTATTTTTTATTTTTTATTTTTTATTTTCCCGTAGGAATAATTTCCCATACCTATCAAACGAAGAAATTGAAAAATTAAATAAATATAAACCCCAATCATTATATGAAGCCAATAAAATTGAAGGAGTAACTATGAGTGCTGTTAATTATTTGTACTACCATATTAAATATGAAAGAAGGAAAGAAAACAAAACATAATAAATGACGTGATAAAATGTTTTATTTTATTAATATATTATTTTATTTTTTTGTTAATTTGTTTAAAATTCTTAAATATATACTTTAAATATGTATTTGTATAAAATTAGTAAATCATTTTGTATGTTATATATTTTATGCTATAATATATATATTTATATATTTTTCTTTTTTTATTTTATTTTTATATTATGCTCCATATAATATTTTCAAATATAAAATATATTGTTACACAAAATAAGAAAAATTAAAAATATATAAATTGTATATATGGAGTTTATTATAAACATATATATTATATATATTTTTATTTTTAAATTTTTTATTTGTATATATATATTGTTTTTTTTTTTTTTAATTTATTTATTTATTTATTTTTTTTTTTTTTTTTGTACATGCCAAATATACATAATTAACAGTACACTTTCCATATATTTTTGAATTGTCTATTTCAATATTTTTTTATTTAGAAAAAGTAGTATAACAATTTTTTTTGTTATTATTTTTTTTATAAACATATGTATATATGTATGTATATATTTATGTATATATTTATGTATATATTTATGTATGTCTGTATGCATATGTTTATTTTTTTTAAATAACTTTATTATTTATTTGTTTATTCATTTATTTTATTTTTATCTTTTTGTTTGGTATATTCTGTATTGTTTATATATAATTTAAAATTATCAAAATAAATTATGAATAATTTTTCATTAATGGAATATATAAAAAAAAAAAAAAAAATTAAAACATTATGGCATTATTACACGTATTTATTTATATATATTTGTAAAAGTTTTTATTCTATAAAAAGGGGAATAAAAACATGGGGAAATACACATCATAGTTTTGCATACCTTATAAGTTATTTTTCATTTATTTTGTATATTCCATATATATATATATATTTTATAATATATTATTATTTTTTTTTTTCTGTACGTTACTATTTTTTAGAACATTTTCAAAAAGGAGAATTAAAATAATTTGTTTAAAAATGATAATATTATATATATATATATATATTTATGTATCATTTATTTATCAAGTACATAAATGTGTGTACTACCTATTTTTATATATAATATAATTTTTAAATTTGTATATTCACTATAGAATAATAAAAAAGAAATGAAAGTTGTCATAACAAATAAATAAGTATATATATATATATTTATTTATTTATATTTTCTCCTTTCTTTTTTTTTTTTTTTTTTTTTTTTTTTTTTTTTTTTTTTTTTTTTTTTTTTTTTTTTTTTTGTATTGTTGTTTTATATATTTGTGCTATTTGAAAAGGTTGTATTCCTCTCTCTAAGTACCTATATATATATAATCTAAAATAGAAACATTTTGTAGTTTTTATAATTCTTTTTTTTTTATATTTTTTTTTTCTAATTAAAAACCATATTTAATTTAGAAATGTATATGTTTCCGATATGTATTATTAATATATAATATTTATAATATATATGTATATATATATATATATATATATTTTTTTTTTGTTTATTTTTTAATGTGATATAAAACAAATTAAACGTTTTAGGTTCCTAATAATGTTTCATTTGATCTAATTTTTTGAATATTTTTATTGTCTTTTGAAAAATCTGTTTGTAGATACAAGTAATAAAAAGAGTAAATATACATATATATATATATATATATATAACAAAGTGACACTACATTAATATTAATAATAGTATAGTTAACATAATGATCCTAGACAAATTTAAAAATATTGTAAATCTTAGTAATAGTAATACAGAAAAAGAGGAAGGAAAAAATGCAGAAGCAAATGAAAATATTGATCCAAATACGCAGCTAGCTCATGAACCTTCAATTGTTGAAGCAGATGAAAAAACATTTTTTGATGAAATGTTAGGAGCTCCTCAATATACATATGATGAATTTTTACAAGTATTAAAAAATCCCATAGAAGAAAGAGGAGATACAGAGGATATGAAAAAGCATTGGGGATATCCTAGGAGATGGAAAGTTATTTTATGGGATTTACATATACAAAATTATATGAATAATGATTTTAATGCTTTTGTAGATTTTGATTTTGGTGGTAACAGAGAAGAGTGTAGAATACAAGTAAGGATATATAAAATATATAATTATAAATTTTAAAATATTTTGTAAAATTATAAGTACTATATGAATGAAAATAATGTCCCACATAAATAAAAATATATATATATATATATATATATATATATATGTGTACATATTTTATGCCATATGTCTATATTCTTTTTTTTATTATTTTTTTTTATTATTATTTTTTATTATTATTATTTTTTTTTTTTTCATAAGAGAGGGTCCACTATGAAGATTTATGCAAAGGGGAAAACCAAAAACTGCTTGAGAACTCCTGTAGTAACCAATGTAGCATCTGAACAAAAAAAAAATATGAACTTTAGAAACGTTTTTGAATATAGAGGTTCTTATTTAGATTTAGAAAATGAAAAATTAAGAATAAGAGTATGGGAATATAAACAATTTACATTAAACAAATTAGAAGGAATATATGAAGAACCATTATTATCATTTGCTGTTGGAGAAATATATAATGAAACCACTTTATATAAATTTATTAAAGATTCGAGAGTAAAACGATGTCGTTTATACTTTCAATTATATTTTCAAGAACTTTATGATTTTGAATTATCATTTTTAAATTGGTCCTTTAGTGATTTATTATCATCTTCTTATATCCAAGCAAAAAGTTTTAATTATCTTATGAATAAAAACAATATAAAAAAAAGATATATAGACGATACCTCTTGTAATATTTTTCCTCATATGTGTAGAAATTTTAAAAGATTTAATAAAAAAAAAATTTATAGAAAGGTTAGGAATTATGATATAGATAAAAACCTTTCATTCAATACAGCAAAGTCAGACGATTCGGATGAACGAAAAAATAGAAATGATAGAACTATAAAAAATTTGGAAAAATTATTTGTTCGTAATTTAACATTAATGCAAAATATTGAGGAAAATGAAGATATGTCATATAAAAACCTCCAAAATATTAATCTACCAAATCCAAGAGTGACTATTACTTTGTCTCATACTCCTAAAGGACATGAGGGGTTAAATATTATATCTATAGAGCAAAAAAGTATTAGATTTCCTATATGGGAAAATCTAGGCGAAATTTATTTTAGGGGTACCTTGAGGGACCTCGACGTATCCTACTTAAATGTAAAAAATAAAATATATATAAATAAATATATTACACATATGTGATATATATATATATATATATATATATATATATGTATGTATTTTTTTTTTTTTTTTATATGTTAAATCTTTGCAGATTAAAGTAGAAGATATGTCGGCACCAAAAAGTGCTAGAGAAATTGGGACGTGTCAAATTTCACTCAAAGGTATTGTGGACTACCCATATGTGATGCACGAATTAGAAGCGCCATCGTGGTTAGTTAAAGAAGCGAAATATGAAGGATGGGAAAATAAATTAAATGAATGGAAATTAGGAACAGTGGAAGGTAAAGTAATAATTAATCGAGTACCTCGTTATAGACAAAGAGGTGATATATATCATATTGATTCTAAACATCCTTATTTAATTGTACATATATTTAATATTGATAAGATAATTACTGTAGATAATATAAAAGAACTTGATACATATGTTGAGGTGTCATTTGATGAAACTAGTAGGAGAACAAGATTAATGAAGAAGACATTGAGTCCAAATTATGATAGTCAAATTTCTATTCCCTTAAGATTTAATAATAAGAATGATATAAATTATGAGAATCTTAGTAAGAAAGGACTTATATATATAGATGTATGGGGTAAATCAGAAGATATTGTATATATTGGTGGTATATCTATAAGTCCATATGAAATATTTTTTAATGAAAAAAATGTTCGAAGAAATAAAACAAAATTAGAACATATAGATTTAGAAACAAATGTTAAAATTACTTATGATACAGTTGTATATAGAGGTTGTAAAAAATTATGTTTCTTACATGATGATCAAAGAATGTCAAATATTCATTTTAGTATATGGACTTATCCAGATATATTAGGAAATAGTAATACTCAAAAAAAAATTGTAGCTCCATTATCTTTTAATACTACAATGAATTTCCCTACAAAATTAGCTGAAAAATATGAAAAATTAAAAAAATTATATATGGAAGTCTTAAAAACTATAAAATCTATACCTGAAAATTGTACAGATGTTAATACTGCAACAAGATTTTATAATTATGAATTAATAAATCAAAGAAAAGAAAAACATTTTTTACCTACATTAATTACTAGTATTAAATCACCATATTTTGCTGAATCTATGAATGCAATATTTCATTATGTTAGATGTATACCATTTATACATAAAAAAGAAAATATTATTTTTACTCCTGACTTTACATTACAATTAAAAGGTGGGAATGCATTAGATCATAGTTTATTATTATGTAGTTTATTTTTAGGTATTCCTGTTTTAGCCTTTGTATGTTTTGGTACCTTGTGGGATAAACAGAAACATGCATGGGTTGCTACTTTTGAATATAATGAAGAAAAAAATTATGGAATTGTTAAATTCTGGGAAACTACTACTGGTAATGTATATATTTTAAAAAAAAGATTTATTGATAATAATAGATTAAAAGGATTAGAATTAAAATTAAAAGAATCAAAATATAAATCTCATTTAAGAAATGGATTTTTACAAAGATATGAAAATAATACAGATATTAACTATATTAAAGAACAAACTAAAAGACATATAAAACAATTATTTAAAAATAGAATAAATGATATACCTATTGGAGGACCTTCTTTACCATATAAAACTATTGATTTAATATTTAATCATAAAAATATTTATGTTAATTTACAACATTCTAGTCCTTTAAATATTTGGTATGATTATTGGAAATTTGATTTCTGGTTTCCTTTTTCATCTATTGAATATAATCTACAACCATCTTTTACAATCAAAAATTTTACACATAAAATGGAAGATATGGAACTAGATAAAATAGCTAAAGAATTAAGAACTAATATTGAAAAAAATATTAATATATATAGAGCCTCTAGAAATTTATCTACTAGATGGAATCGTGATGAAACATTAGAAATCTTCTTACAAGTAGGATTAGAATTATTACATCAATTAAATACATCCAGAAAAGAAGATGTATTATTAGCTAAACTTAAAATAGAAGATTGGAAAAAAGCTTTATATCATAAAGTACCTCAAAGTCATCGTTTGTTAGGTTTCCCATATCATTTTAATACATGCAAATCTAAATTCATATCTGATAAATTAATAAGTACATTAGCTATCTTAGAATCAAGAGATCGATCCCTTTGTTTGTCTCTTGCTGTTTGTTTATATAGTCTTCCTGGAAATTTTATATCATGTTATATATATATCATCACATGTGTCAAAATTACACAAAGGGAGTTACGTAAGATGGAGATAATAAAGGAGAAGGTATAAAAAAAAAATATATATATATATATAATAATATATATATATTGTGACCCTTTATTTGTATAGAAATAAAAAATATCTTTTAAAAATCATATGATACATATAATATATTACATACAACACATAGGTTGTTGCATATGAGCTATATATATATATATATATATATATATATATATATATATATATATGTATATATTTTTTATTTATTTATTTTTTTTTTTTTTTAGGCGCAAAGGATGGCAGAAATAAAAAACTCGCAAAAAAAGAAAAAGAGTTCAGATGATCCTAATACTGATATAAAAACTATGGATGATATAGAAGAAAAAGGAACACTCTCATCAACAAATTTAGGTGATACACTCCGTGATGACCACACCGATATAGATACACAAGAAAAAAATCAAGAAAATGATAATTATAAAAATAAGAAAATTAAAAATACTAAATTGAAAGATATCAATATAGATAATGCAGAAAAAGAAAATCATCATCATATGACAGATAATAAGGTAAGTAAATCTTCAGATTTAATAAATTCACTTGATAAAAATGATATTTCTAAAAATACATTAGATAAAGAGGAATCTATCAATAATTTAGATAAGGATAAAAAATATAGCTCTTTGAAAAAACGAAATGTAGTAAATAAAAAGGTTTCTATAAAAAACGAACCCAGTATAAACATTTATGATGATAATAAAATATATGAAGATGAAAATATATTTAATGAAATAGATAATGTGGAAAATAATCAAGATGAAATATATAATTTGAGACAAGGAAAAACTATCATAAATGAATTTCAACAAGTAAAGAAACAGCAAAAATATCCATTAAAT
The DNA here is from genome assembly GCF_001602025.1 of Plasmodium gaboni. Lineage (NCBI taxonomy): Eukaryota > Apicomplexa > Aconoidasida > Haemosporida > Plasmodiidae > Plasmodium > Plasmodium gaboni. The sequence goes on along the minus strand of NC_031492.1, from coordinate 1,548,074 downwards.
GAAAAAGGTGATGATCTTAGAACTAAAAAAAAAAGAAGTAAAGAAAAAAAAAAACAAGATAAATTGGAGTTCGAAAAATTAATACAATCAAATGCTTATTTTGAAAAAGAAAAAAAAAAACTACAAGAAGATATTAAAAAATTAGAAAAAGACAAAGAACAATTTCAAAAGGAAAAAATTCTTAGGGAAGAAAAGGAAAAACAAATACTTCTTGAAGAAAAAATTAAATTACAAAAGGAAAAAGAAATTTTTGAAAATGAAAAATTGGAAAGGAAAATGTCATATATGCTTAAAATTAATGAATTGGAGAAAAAAAAAAATGAAAGAAATCAAATGGAAGAGAGCTATAAAAGGATGATTCAAAAGGATAAAGAAAAAAAGAAAAAAAAGGAAAGGAGAGACAAAATTAGAAGGGAAGAGGAAGAAAAGAGGGGTGAAGAAGAAAATATGAGGGAAGAACAAAAACTGAGGGAAGAACAAAAACTGAGAGAAGAGGAAAAAATTAGGGAAGAAGAAAAAATGAGAAAAGAAAAAAAAATGAGAGAAGAAAAAAAAATGAGGGAAGAACAAAAAATGAGAGAAGAAGAAAAAATTAGGGAAGAAGAAAAAATTAGGGAAGAAGAAAGAATGAGAGAAGAAGAAATGAAAAGAGAGAAAAAAATGAAAAGAGAGAAAAAAATGAAAAGAGAAGAAGAAAAAAAAAGAGAAGAAGAAAAAAAAAGAGAAGAAGAAAAAAAAAGAGAAGAAGAAAAAAAAAGGGAAGAAGAAAAAAAAAGAGAAGATGAACGAATAAGAATGGATGAAATACGAGAGCAAGATAAAATAAAAAAAAAAGAAGAAAAAGAGGAAAAAAATAGAAAGAAAAAAAAAGAGCATATACAAGATAAATACAAAATAAGAAAGGAAGAAATATTAGATGAGAATAATTATGAAAGACAAATAAAATCAAAGAACATACATGAAATAAGTGATTATGAATATGATAAGAATATAAGAGAAAAAAAATATTTAAATAAATTTGATGAAAAATTAGATTTGAATCAAATTTATTCAAAAGCATCAAGTAAAAATATAAACCTTAAAAAAAATATATATGAACAATATGAAATATATATATATATATATATATTGTGTGTGTATATTTCACCCTTTATTTTTTTTTATTTTTTTTTTTATTTTTCTGTTTTACTAGATTTTTATGATAACCAAGAAAAGAAAAGGAGAACCATAAAAGTCCATGCTAACCGTAAAGAAAACAGTGGTAATAAAAAATATATATGAATTAAAAATGTGAAAGAATAACATTATATATATTTTATAATTTGAACAAATAGAATATTAAAAAAAAAAAAAAAAAAAAGAAAAAAAAAAAAGATAATAAATATATGATATCTCGTGTTTAACTTTTTTTCGTACAACCAAAATTTTACTCATACATTTATATGAATATATTTATAGCATTTTAAAAATGGTTTCATATTTTATATATAATTTTTCATACTTTTTATTTTCTGTTAGATTCCACATTTAGTCATATAGATGATAGTCATAGGAATAAGAAAGAATACAACGAAGATAATAACATTGCCAGATATTTGTATGAAAAAAGAAAACATGATCTTATTGGAAGAAGTAATTATAATTTCGATGAACCACATTATGGTAAGAAAATGAATAATTTATCATATCAAGATATAAAAGGAAGTAATCTATTTAAAGGTTTTATAGAAGAACCATCTTCGAAGAAATCATCACAAAAAAAAAAAATTGTCATCGTCCGAAAAAATTAATTATGAAGTGATACATATAGAAAGAATACATAATCATATATATGGCATATACTTGATATATTTTTTTTTAATTTTTAAATAACCGATTTATATATATATATATATGCTGTTCATTTTATGTGTATGTTTTAACTTATAAATGAAATTTTAATATATACATTATATATATATATATATATATATGTTTACTTTTTTTTTTTTTTTTTTTTTATTGTTTTTATATATTATTTCAATATATATATGTATTTATATATACATAGATGCCTTTATAAAATACTTCTTTTATTAAAAATAAAAAAAAAACTTATAATTAATATTTTATATTTGCTCCTTTAAATAAAACACGTAGAATATATTAAAAATTGGAAATGTGATATGTTAAAATTTATTATTATACAAAAAATTAAAATTTTTTTTTTTTTAATTTTAAAAATATACTTCTCTATATATCACTTTCTCTATAATGTTATAAAAACGTTTTTTTTTTTTTTTTTATAAATATATTTAAAAATATATTTTACTGTAATAAATCATTCCCACATATATATATATATATATATATATATATATATATATATATATAATATGACTTATAAATGTATGCCCAAACTTATTATTTTATATATAACATTTAGTTGTAATTTTTTTTTTTTTTTTTTAAATTACAAAGATACATATGTATAATATATATATTATTGTTTCATTCTATTTTATATAATATATATATATATATATATATATATATATATTTATTTATTTATTTATTTACTCACTGATCTCACAAATATAATGTTATAAAATTTGTTAATCTTTTTCATTTTGTAAGATAAAATCGTAAGTTCATAAAATATATGAAGGTTCAAAATGAAACAATGAAATATTGAATCAATAAAATATTATAGAATATAAATAAATTATTATATTCAAATAAATAAATAAATATATATATATATTTTAAAAGAAACATATATATTTTGTTCATATATTTTTTTTTTCTCATATACAATTTTTCGTACAAGACGAAAAAAAGAAAAAAGAAAAAAAAAAAAAAGAAATATATGTCCCATATATATATATATAATGAATTCGATACTTTATAAAAAAATAAAACTTACTGATGATGCTGTAAAAAATTTGAGTGTAATAAGAGCATTTAAGTATAAGCAATCCATAACAAAAAATATATCATGGAGTTGTGATGGGGAATTATTATTAGCTTCTAATGGTAACGATTCAATTACATTATATAGTTTAATAAAAGGTAATAATATAAAAACTTTATATAGTAAAAAATCTGGTGTGGATGTTGTTCGTTTTCTAAACAATACTAACGAAGTAATTATATGTTCCACCAAATCTAATAATTCAGAACATAAACAATTTTTACGTTTTTGGGATATAAAAGAAAATAAATATATAAAATCATTACCACAAATTGGAAATATATGTGAATTAAATGGTATTTCTATTAATTATAATAAAAAATTAATGCTTGTTAATTCAGATGATGGACATGTAAAGTTATATTATTTTAATTGTGATTCCCCTTTAATTCTTTATAAATCAAATTTTGTAAGACCTGTTTCTTGTTTTGATAATGAAGGTCATGTATTTATTGCATCCTATGGTAAAAAAGAAATCCATTTTTATGATTTATTAATGTATGATCGTGGTGAATATAATATTATAGATTTAAAAAATATTATGAAAAATGAAGAATTTATAACCAACTTATTTTTTACTCCAAATAATAAATATATTATCATTTCTACTAATCTTAATCATCATTATAAAATAGATTCTATTACCGGTACTTATATATGTACGTATAAATATCCACTCCAAGCAAATCAACAATGTGTTATGTCAAATACAACAAAGGATATTATTAACCAACATACCTATTCACAAACAAATCAAAAACTTCAACACACATTAAATAATACAAATCAAAAAAATGTTCATCTCGAAAATAAAAATGATATCTTTTTCATGCCAACCATTACGCCGGATGGTCACTATGTCATGTGTGGTAAGAATAAAAGGAGCAATAAAAAAAAAAAAAATGAAATAAAAAATAACATAATGTTTATACATATATATATATATATATATATATATATTTATTTATTTATTTATATGTATTTCTTTTATGTATACATTTTTAAGGGGGGAAAGATGCGGGCATTCATATTTGGGCCGAAGCAGGAAACCATGTAACAACTTTATATGGACATGAAGGTAATAGAAATATACTCACGAAATAATAAATATAAAACACTATAACACGTAAATAAATAAATAAATAAATATATATATATATATATATAATTTTTTTATATATCACCTTTTTTATATACTTTAAAATTATTTTGTAGGCCCTCCGAACAATGTTAGTTTTAATCCGAAGTGCTCTGTTCTCGCTTCTAGTAAAATACGACAAAGAAACACATAATACACGGAATAATATATATATATATATATATATATTTATTTATTTATTTATATTTATTTATATTTATTTATTTTCCATTTTTTTTAGGCTGCTTAAATATAGCATTGTGGCAACCTTCATTATGACATTCTCATTTTCCATTATTTAATGTATGGTTTTACAAATATATTAAAAACGTGTGTATTCATATTGCACTTATCATATCTACAATTTTTTTAAAATAATAATAATATTTGATGTATTTTTTAAAGTGTTATAAAAAAAAAAAAAAAAAAGTATCTATTATTATAACAGAATATAATATGATATCAATATTTTTTTTTTTTTTTTTTTTTTGATGTGTATTCTAAAGGTGGTTTTAAATAATTTTAAAAATGTATTTGCTACAATTTTGAAAAATAAATAAATAAAAATGTTTGCATATATATATATATATATATATATATATATATATATGTATTTATGTATGAATTCGTTTTTTATTTTAACTATTTTTTTTTTTTTTTTTTTTTTTTTTTTTTTTTTTTTTTTTTTTTTTTTTTTTTTTTTTTTTTTTTTTTTTTTTTTTTTGTTTATCTTATTTTAACATCCAAGTAATGTTTTTGTGTAATATGTAATTTTTATTTATTCATTTGTATTAACATTATTTATATAATTATCCATTGAATATTTTTCAACATTTATATTATCACTTTGATTATATTCCTCATTTGTGTCATCCCTTTTTATGCTTTCCTTATTTTTCTCATCGGTATTTATATTGTTCTCATTATCATTTATTTTTTTTTCTTCTCCATTTATACTTTCCTCATCCCCCATTGTGCTTTCCATCGAGTATTCATTTATCAACCAGTGTATAAAGGCCTCAGCCTTTCTAGCACATACCTGATCAGTTTTAATATTTTCCAACTTATCTTTTATTTCAATATGTTCTTCCTTTTGATTAAAGTTAAACATACAATTTTCCATATGATCATATATTTTTTTATTACCCAGATTTATATATTTTTGAACATTTTTAATAAATTCATCTTTATCATTGTTTAATAAAAAAAGCGCTTCTTGATTTTCTACAGTTTCTTTATTATATTCCTCTTGTAAATAAAAGAGGTTTTTTATATATAAAAATATAAGAGACATATAATGGCAACTAGGATCCCAATTAGAGAGACTAGTGCCTAAATTTAATTTTCCTGTTTGAATATTAACTAAAGGATGGAATATGGGTGTTATAAAAAATACTTCTGGACATGTATTTGGATAATTATGACTTAAACGTATTTGTAATTTTAATTTTGCATTTTTATATACAGTACTATATAACATTATAAAAACATCCCATATTAATAAATTATCTATTTGGGGTAAACAATAAAAATTTCTTGGTATTTCATTCATAAGAAATGAATATTCTGTTAGTATAGAATAATTATGTATATTTTTATGTATTTCATTTAAATATCCATCAATAATATCTTGATCAAATGTAGATTGTGCTAATAATTCAGGATTTAATGGTATTATTGTTCTACCTAATCTTTGTGTTATTAATGTATATTCCTTATTATCATATTTTATATTATCTATACTATCTAAATTCTCTTTATTTTCGCTACTTATATCATTATTATTATTATTATTACCATCTGCATATTTTGGGAAATATGCAAACGTTCTTCCAACTAATAATCTGCTAATTCCTTCTTCTTCTAAAATTCGTTCATTGTCATACCACATGGTACAATATATTAATTATTTTATTTTATAATATTGATAATTTTTTTACAACAAAAAAAATAAATACCTTAATATTATATTTTTGTATGTAGAAGGTTTAATACATAAACATATATATATATATATATATATATGTGTGTATTTTTTTTCTATAAGATTTTCTGTTCTGGCTTATTTTTACATGTCCCCTTAAATATAAATAATTTAATTTTTTATTCTTAAAATTTTTTCATGTCATATAATTAAATATTAAAAATATATATGTACATATTTATATTTTATTTTTAAAAATAATGAAAAAAAAAAAAAAAAATTGGAAATCAGGAACACACTACAATATATTGTTCT
>NC_031492.1:1527646-1539883 GCF_001602025.1 Plasmodium gaboni | reverse complement strand
TGTCGTATTTTAAAATGAGATTTTGGTTTTCCAAAAAAAAAAATAGTCCTGAATATAGTGATAATAAAAAAAAGAACAATGTAAGTGTAGTTAATATTATTGCTTACATTTTTGTTTGATACTATTCTGTATTATATATATATATATATATATATATTTATACATTTATTATTATTTTTTTTTTTTTTTTTTATGATTGTAGGATGAAATATACAAAGCTATTTTAAAAAATAGGGAAGCAATAGATGCTTTAGAAAAGAAGCAAGTGCAAGTAGAGAAAAAAATTAAGGTAAACAAGTTTATATTTTTTAATAGATCAATTTAAAAAGAAATAATACACTTTGTATTGATATACATACATATATAATATAAATGTATATGTATATCATTAAATATGAATATATTTAATCTACCACCATTACATAATTAGACACACATATATTTATATTTATTTTTATATTTATGTTTATATTTATATTTATGTTTATGTTTTATTATTTTTTTTTAGCAACTTGAAATTGAAGCAAAACAGAAAGTTCAGAATAATCAAATGAACAGTGCCAAAATATTATTGAAACGAAAAAAATTGTATGAACAAGAAATAGAAAATATTTTAAATAATAGATTAACTTTAGAAGATAATATGATAAATTTAGAAAATATGCATTTACATAAAATTGCAGTTAGTGCATTGTCTTATGCAGCTAATACACACAAAAAGCTTAACAATGAAATGTAAGAAAAATGAATAAATATAAATAAATAAATAAATATATAAATATATATATATATATATATATATATATATATATATTGGTTATATGTTTTTATGAGTTATAACAAAGCCATAAGATATTATAATAATCATATATACCTTATATATTATACTGATTACCATTATATAAAAATATTATATTATTATTAAATATATGAATGCAATGGTTTACATATATATATATATATATATATATATATATATATATATATTTTCTCTTTATAGTAATCCTCAAAAAGTGGAAAAAATTATTGACACCATACAAGAAAATAAAGATATGCAAGAAGAAATTAATCAAGCCTTAAGTTTCAACCTCATAAATAACGTAGATGATGTAATTATATATTTATTATAAATAAATAAAATGATATTGTATTTTTCTTTTCATTTTTTTTTAAATAATTAACAATTAATATGTTGATAATATATATATATATATATATATATATATATATATATATATATGTGATATATTTTATTTTTATTTTTTAGGACGAAATCGATAAGGAACTCAATTTATTGAAAGAGCAAAGCTTGGAAGAAAAACTCAGTAAAATTATTATAATAAGCATAAAAATATAATATATATATATATTAGATATATATATATATATATATATCTTTTTTTTTTTTTTTTTTTTTTTTAAATATTTTTCAGGTGCTAAAGTTAATAATATACCCCCAATACCAAATGGTAAGAAGAATTTTATTTTTATGTTTATGTCTTATAAACTTATCATTATTTATATTTATATATTATGTAAATTTTTTTTTTTTTTTTTTTTTTTTTTATCATTCTTAGAAAATATTAATATTCCAAATAAGCAAAGACAAAATATAAACTTTAACGAGGAGGTACAATAAAATGATGCCACACATTTCTATGTTTATATATTATTATTAATTGTATGTTTTATTATTTATTTTTTTTTTAATATTTACTCATGTAAAATTTTTTTTCCTTTTATAGTCTGATGACGAAGAATTAAAAGAGCTTATTGGAGAAATGACCTAAATGTTTAGTCACCTTATTTTTTTTATTTTTTGAAAAAAGTACACATATAAAATGTTACAGATTAAAATAAATATATATAAGATAAATAAATTTTATGTGGTTCATTTTTTATTGTATTTTTTTTATATTTCCCAAAAAAAAAATTTTTTTTTGAATTCCAAAAAAAGTTTAATTAAATTTTTATTTTTTTCACCTTTTCACTTTGTAATTCTCATATTATATACATATGTTTATTTATCTTTTTTTTTGTTTTAAATTATAAATAATGAACTTATATATATATATATATATTTTTTTTTTTTGCTTTCTTTTTTTTTTAATTGTTAATATATACAAACACATAGATAGTAGTTGCTGCTAATATATATATATATTATATATATATATATATTTATATATATGTGTTTATATATTTATTTGTCTTATATTTCCATACATTTTGAAGTATTAGTTATTACATTAATTATAATTCACTTAAAAAAAATTATTATTTATAAAGTTTATAAATTTTTTATTTCTTATAAAAGATAAGCTTTTATGATTATATAACCCATCATAGTTAAAACAAAAATAAAAAATAAAATAAAATAAAATAAAATAATAATAAAAAATAATAAAAATAATAAATGAGGAGTTTAAAAAAATATAAAAAGGAAATTTCTTCCAACATTATTCATTTTAATTTATACGTTTTGTACAAATTTTTATTTTGTACTATTTCATTTTATTCGTTTTAATTTTTCTTCATTTTTCTTTATTTTTTTTTTATTTTTGGAAGCTTCATAAAAAAAATAAAAGACAAAATGAGCATGATATATATTATACCCCAATTTCAAGAAGCTACCTTTTGTATTTCCATAATTTTTTTTTGTATTTGTTTTTTTATTCCACTATATTGACGTTTAATTTCACTCATAAGTTGAATTATATATTTTAGTATATTTTTCAACAAGATTATTTCATTTTTTTTTAAATAATATTCAAGCATTTTTCTGCTTTGAATATTATCATATTGTAATAATAATTTATATGTACTAATAATGTTGTTTACTTTTATTATATAAATATTAACTACATCTTCTATTTTTTTATTAAATTTTTTATTAATATCAAATATGTTTAATTTATAAATAATTTTATATAATAATATGAGTATTTTTTCATTTTTTTTAACTATCTTTTCATATTCTCTAAAAACATTAGATTCGTTATTATATGTTGATAAGTATGTTTTTTGTTCGTTCTGCATATTTATGTTCTTAAAATTTAAATGTTGAGTATAATTATTGTTTATTCTTTGGTATGATTTTTTTTTTTTTTTTTTATGGGTATATTTTTTGAATGTGATATCTTTTAGAGTTATGTCGTCATTGTTTTGTTTTTGATTGCTATCTTTAATTTTATTTACAAAATTATCTATAATCATTTTTGAATCTTTTGAATCATTTCTTGTAAACATAAATGTATTCCATATATCATCTTCCTCATCACAATTATATATATTGATATTATTAAGCTCATTATAATTGTTAGATATATTCATAAATCCATTCTTATAACCTTTTAAATTATAATTTTTTAAATAAGTATAATTACTTCTATCTACACATTTGTATATATTTGGATCATTTCGTTTTTTTCCAAATTCTATTATTTCTGAAATTTTGTTATTTAAAATTTTTTCATTTTTATTTAACATATTTTCGAAAATTGTTTTTTCATTATTTTTGCATATAGAATTAGAACTATAATTAATTTTTTTTTTCTTTTGTTTTTTCTCTATATCACATTCGTTCCATTTATTTGGTGTTCTTTTATAATTCTTACTGTACTCATTCCAATTAATGTTATAATTTTGTAATTGTTTTTCTTTTATCTTATTTTCTCTCTTTTGATTATCTTGTATATTTCTTAAATAAAAAATGAATTCATCTTCAGAACCAACCATTACATGGGAAGTATCTACATAATTTTTTTCTTTGTCTTTTTTTTCATGTCCATTTATGCAATTTATGAATATATTTATTTCTTTTTGAAATTGAAGATATAGTTCATTAGATAGTTCTGTTCCCTCTTCTATATTTGGATTCATATCAATCCTATTTTCTTTCTGTAGACATTTTTTTTTTATATTTAAATGTGCATTATTAAAACTGGAAACCATTATTTTCCTTCTTAATATAACACATATATATATATATATATATATATATATTTATATTTATATATATTTATTTATTTTGTACATAAAATTAGTGTTAGAACAATTTTAATTATTGCTCACTAAACATTTGTTCATATAGTTACTTTCATTTTTTTAGTATAATAAAAATTTCTTATATATACACATTTTGAAAAATATATTTACCTACCTATTTTTTTTTTTTTTTTTTTTTTTTTTTTTTTAAATATTAGAATAATTTTTTCTCTACTCATAAATTATAATATTTTATAAATAAAAAAAATCCTTCATGCGTCGTTATATATTAAAAATTTTTAACACATTACAATTAAGTACACATCTACATATAAATAAATAAATATATATATATATATATATATATTTTATTTAAAATTAAAAATTTTCTATATCTAATCTAATTATTAAATAATATTTTATTTTTCTAATATATACATATATTTTTTATAAAATGGTTGAAAATATATATACTGTATGATTCTATCATTTTATTAAAAAAACAAAAAAAATAAAATAAAAAATAAAAAAAAAATCATAAAATTATGAAATAAACATATTTTTGATAAAAATTAAAAAAAAATTAATTATTTAAAAATTTTTCATTTTGTATTACTAGAGTAAATTATAAAAAAAAAAGAAAAAAAAAAAAAAAAGGATTGTTCTATTAAATATTAAAAATTCAATCAAAATAAATTGTATGGAATTTTAATTTTCCATATACTTTTAGAAATATTATATATATAAATATATATATATATATATATTCATTCTACAAAAAATAGAAAAAAACATTTTATTAATTTTTATATAATTTTATAACATGGGGTATAATATTTAAAAACACATTTTCTGGGTTGTCCTCCTTAAAATAAAAAAGAAAGTTTACAGTATATGTAGATATAATATAAAATGAGAAAAAAACAAAAAAAAATAAATAAAAGTAATTAAAGTTGTACCTTATCATTATAAGGAGGAAAATAAAAATATATAATTCATATCAAATAGAATATATAAGAGTATAGTTACTTTATGATATATATAAATATATTTTTATGTGTATTACTTTATTTTATATATTTAAATGGCTCCTTCATTAAGTCTCCATGAGGACAAGTTTATTTGTTGCACACATATAAGTAGAGAAAATAGTTCCTATTTTTTTATATATAAAATAATTAAATAATTAAGGGATATCTGGAAAATTTTCAACAGGATGTAAATTTCTAAATGAAGATAATTATAAAAGTACAAACCCCAAATTATTACCACAATATATTAATTTCATATGACAAAAAAAAAAAATCATTATGTTGTAATAACGTTTAACATATTTTTTATGTTTACACATATATGTTATATATATTTTTTATATATCTACCATATGTGAGTTTTGATAATGTGTGTCCAACTGTTTTTACGAATAATAAAAAAATAAATAATAACAAAAAAAATATATATATATGCAATATAAAGGTAAAAAATATATGTAGAATAAAAAGAAACATATGTACATATTATAATTTATCTATTTTAATATTAGCTTAATAAATTACACGAATAGCTAATTTGCAATATATCACAAAAAAAAAATAAAATAAATAAATATATATATATGAACGTTCAGAATATATTTCATAATTTTTATCAAATGGTACTTTTTTTCTCTTTTTGCATGACCAACTGTTATATAGACATACTATTTTTTTTTTTTTTTTTTTTTTTTTTTCTACACCAAAATAGCTCACTAGAAAGCTATTTGGTAATATAAAGATATTTTGGAATATTAAAAATATATATTAATAAATAAATAGAAATATATAAATATATATAATAAAAATAATAATGATAAAATAGAATGAAACATATTTATAAGCATTCTTAATATTAATAAAAATATAATTACTCAAATTCCTTATTTTTCTTAAAATATCATGTTATAATTACAAATTATGATATTTAAATTTTTATATTTATGAATTTAATTTAGGAATAATAACACGATTATTTATCTATTGGTTTAATATATTTTATTTTTTTCTCCTTAAAAGTTTACTTCTTGTCCATTTATATATAAATAAATAAAGAATCATACTTTTTTTTTAAAAATGGAAAGTAAACATTTTTATGGTGATCATATGACGCATGAGAAGGTTAGGGAATTGTTAGATTCATCAAATGTTACTTACGAGCAAACTCCTAGTTTCTTTAATGGTAACATAATATATTCAGAAAAACCAACAAGAAAAGATAATCTAAAATATCGTATTGAGTATTTAAAGGTATAATCAATTTAAAAATACTAAATATTTTTATTATATATATATATATATTTTTAATATTTACACATTATCTATGTCATATTAATTATTTACAATTTTCTTCTTTTTTATTTTATAAATTTGTTAGGATGGAACAGCAATATATTACAAAAGAAGAGTAGGAGACTTTAAGAAAATTTTCTGTTGTTTTTAAGATTGATTATGGATATAATATGTATTTTGATTTATACTACATTATAATATAATATTTATTATGATTATTTATTTAATTTTATTTTTTATCTATACAAATTAATATGATAATTTGTATTTTATGAATATACATTATGATCTTTACTTTACTTTTTTTTCTACGATATATGTCCTATTTTATTATTTCATTCTATATATGTGTTTCCAAGAGTGGATTACCATATAACGATTTTATAATAAACTACTATTTAATTTTTCCATATTAAAAATTTTGAGGGTCTTTTAAAATAACACTTATATCACAAAATATTTTATTTTACATAACATATATATATATATATATGTCTACAAAAAAAAAAAAAAATAGAATAAAATTTTTATTAAGTTCTAATGTATTATATTGAATAGTTTCAAACACAAACATCAAAATATAACAATAAAAAATATATGGAAAGCCCTATATTAATAGATGCTATGAAACATAAAATAAGGCTCGTTTTAATACTTTGTTTTGTTCTGTTTACATTATTATAATCAAATAAACAAAAAATACTTATAAAAGAATATATTTCAAATAGGAAAAAAAAATATGGAAAATATTTTCGGTCTAATATGGAGTTAAAAGGTTCTAAATCTACAGAATTATTTTCAGTAGCATTCATTTTAATGAGTATAATATAAAAATAAATTCACAGATTATATTTCCTTAATGTAGTCTTCTTTGATTTATGTGTTAAGAGAATGATTATCTTTTTAACTATTATGATAATTTCTTATAAATATCAATAAAATAAATATACAATACTTTTATAAATCATAGATTATATCAGCTACATAATTAGTGCTACGAATACTGTATATTATATTAGTATTAATTTTTATCCTCTGTATAGATTCTTATAGATTCATAAAAACTTTCATATTCCCTTTTGTATATTTTTTCAATAGTATACACCCACATATATATTTATTTAATTAATAATAATAGTTTATAAACAATATAAATAGTAAATCAAAAGAAAAGTATTATTTCTTAATATTTATATAGTATTTTTATATATTCTTCGTATTTTTCTCTTCAGTATTATATGAATAAAAATATATTTTTATAACTCTTACACAAAATTTCAAAAATAAAATAAAATAAATGTTAAATTTATTTGATCATCTAAATTTAATGATATAAAATAAAATTAAAAATATTGTATACATTTTTATATATACATTTATGTGTTTCTTATTTTTTCTCATTTTTTTTTTTTTTTATATATATATATTCAGGACTTTTACATATTTAATATTACAGCATGAAAATATGATACCATTAAAAAAAAATAAAATTTCAATATACATTTTTTTCGTTTTATAAAAATTAAAAAAAAATATATATTATGTTTTATTTATAAGAAATATAGTACCTTATCATATATCTTTTTTTTTTTTTTTTTTTTTCTACCCAATACAATTGTATATTTATATGTACTTAAAAAGTATGTAAATTACGAGCTATTCCATATTTCGTTGTATGAATAATATAATTATATATAATATATATAATATATAATATAGTTTCTTTTTCTTTTTTTTTTATTTGATTTTTATGATGAGGCTATAAATATAAATTAATAAATATATATATATATATATAATATATAAAGATAAAGCGTAACAAAAAAAAAAAAAACTAAAAATGAGCAAAAAAAGAAAGAGTTATGAAAATGATGAGGACCTTTATGATAATAAAAGGAATAAGAAAAATGTTGCTTCAAGTATTGATAGTTATGGAAGAAAAGTTTGGGATAAAGAATATTATCAAAAGAAGGTTGATGAAAAAGTTGAGAATGATGAGGATGAATTAATATTAAAATTGTTACCTGATTTAAAAAAAAAATCTAAACTTGAGCCACCTCCACCATCAGAAAGAAAATTATTAGAAGAAAGAAAAGAAAATTTATTATTAGAAAAAAATTTAGGTAAAGTTCAAATTTTAACTCAGAAAACTCCTAAAAATGAACAAGGAGGTTATTATTGTAAAATATGTGATTGTGTGCTTAAGGATTCACAAACATACTTAGATCACATTAATGGAAAGAATCATAATAGAATGTTAGGTTATAGTATGAAGGTAAAAAAAGTTACTTTAGATGATGTAAAAAAGAGATTAAGCCTTCTTAAAGATAAGAAACAAAACAAAACAGAGGATGTCGAAAAAGATCCATATGAAGAGGCTAAGAAAAATTTAAAAGATATGCAAAAAGATGAAGAAAGGAGAATCCAAAAAAGAAAGGAAAAGAAGATGCTAAAGAAATTAGAAAAGGAAAAAAAGAAAAACGAAAATGAAAAAGGAAGTGAAAATGAAAATGACGATGAAGAATCGGAAAATATGAATATGATGTTCAAAGAAATGGGACTACCGACATCCTTTGTATGAATATATAAATAAATAAATAAATAAATATATATATATATATATATATATATAATATTTTAATTTTTTTTTTTTGTATGTAATTATTATTAACATATCTGACACCTTGCATTTATCAATATTTAATATTTGTTTGTTTTGTGACATATTAATATATTATATTATATAATTATTAATTATTATTTATTCATTTCATTTTCTTCTTTTTTTTTTTTTTTTTTTTTTTTTTTTTAAAGCTATTATAATTTTCATATCTTAATGATTTAAAAAACTTATTCACATTTATTTTAAATAATAAATTTTATAAAGTTTATAAAAAAAAAAAAAAAAATATACATATATATAATATGTTGTTGAAATATACATAATTTTTAAAAATGTTTTCCAACATTACTATTTTAAATTAAATATATAGAATAAAACAAAAAAAAAAAAAAAAAAAAAAAAAAAAAAAAGAAAGGGAGAATTAAAAATATAATACTGTTTGTTTTCTTCACATATGCATAAATTAAATATATTAATATTTATTAGAACTAGCTAATCGGGCTTGTGTCGGTAGAGAAAAAGAAAAAGAAAAAGAAAAAAAAAAAAAAAAAATTAATCTATAAACTAGCTGTCTTAGCATATATATAAAAGCTAGGTGTTATATATATATATATATATACATATAAACTAGCCATTTTTGTGAATTAATAATATCATAAAAGCTTACCCACATATATATATATATATATGTTCGTATAACAAATCAATATAAATGTTTGATTATAATTAAAAATAACAAAACAAAAATTAATGTCGTAAGGTATGATACACATTTTTTTGCTATTTTATCATTTTCTCTTTTTTCTATAATTTTCAATTTGTTTATTCCTTTTTCACTTTTGTCCAACGATGCTTCCATATTATAATCTATTTGATCTAGTAAGGATCCTTGATCAACTAACATTACAGATAATTCTTTAAATATTGTGTGCAAATCTACTACAGTATCAGCAATTTTTTTTAAGTCACTATTTCTTTTGTTCATATTAATTGAAGAGTGTTGTTGTTCTTCTTGTTGGTAGAGTAATTCATTTTGTTCATTGAAGTTTTGATATTGTTGAAGGTCATCATATGCATTAGACATTTTTTTAAATTCTTTTATATAACTTTTTTGATTTTTATGAAATGTTTGTGATAATGATTGTAGTTGAGAAAGTAAGCTATTTTTAGCATTATTTTTAAGTTTTTCAATTATATTATTTTTATCTTTATCATAATCTTTTGAGGACACACTTTGAATTTTTTGTTCACAATTTTTTATTAAAAACGTTATGTTTGAGGATAGTTGTGTTATATTTTCAGTCAGACTTTCATCATTATTTAAAGCATTTAAAAGTTTATTTTTTTGTAATTTTTGAAGTTGTATTATTTTTGTTTTCATATTATTTATATCTTCTGAACATTCTTCAATTTTTTCTATCCAATAAGGAGGTAACATACTTTGTTCTTGCATTTCCAAATCTTCATTTTGATTTAATAAATTTTCTTTTCCTGTATCTTCATCTTCATCTACTTTTTCATATGCTCTTAATTTAAATCTATTTTTCTTTTTTTTTATTTCTCTCCTATAATCGAAATATGTATTTGTAATATTTCTATATATAACTTCCATTCTTACTATAATCTTAAAAATATATATATATAAATATATATATATGTATATGTATTAATAATATAATAGTACTTTTACTATAAATTTAGTTGTTTTATTATTATAATATATGTATTATTATTATTTTTACACCTATTTTTTTGAATATATTAGGTGTATTCGACTATGTTTCTTCATTTATTTTATATTTTGTAAAAGATATAAATCATATATATAAATTAATTATATATATGAAAAATTATTTTATTTGAATTTTTATTCATATATATATTTTTTTTTTTTTTTTTTTTTAATGCATATATTTCTCACATAATTATCATCACTATATTAATATATAAAATATATTAATATTTATTTTATTTATTTATTTGTTATTTTATTTTATTATTATTTTTTTTTTTTCTCGTACAGTAAAGATATAAAGGATGCACATTTTCTTCTTAAAAAAAAAAATGAATATGTTCAAAAATATTTTTTTAATGTATGATAATTTTTTCTTTTACAATTAAGCACATTTTGTATGAAAATATATTTTTCCATGTTTTGAATAATAATTTAAACAACCATCATAAAGAAATAAAATAAAAAATATATCCATCACATATATATATATATATATATATATATATAATATATTTTTTTTTCATCAGGATAATCAATGAAAAAACTAAATTTTTGTATTATAAAATAATTTGAGAAAAAAAAAAAAAAAAAAAATATGGACATACATATATTTTTAATCCAACGAATGAAATAATTGAACTTTGGAATAAATACTAGTGCAATTAAATATTATAATTTTAATAATACACCATTTTACTATTTATAAAAAATTGGAAATGTTGAGGAATGTATTTTGATATTGTAATTTTTGACACATGAGATATTCAACTTAAAGGAACACATTATTACCATATATTAACACATAAATATATGTATATATATATATATATATATATATATATATATATATTTATATATTTTAATTTTTTCATGTATTCATACTCAAATATAACTTTTTTTTTTTTTTACATATTCTTATGGAATATTCACATTCATAAGTAATATCCATCTTATTTGATTCTATAGAGATATTAATTTATTTTTATTATTTTAATTTTTTTTTACACACTACATACAAGAAAAAATCATAAAAATTAAGTGAATGTATTAAGATAATACCATCCCTATAAAAATTAAAAATTACATTATATATATATATATATATATATATATTAACTTAAAAAAGGGAACGATTAATTTTTAATTTATTATTCATATTGTTGTTTTCGTAAAGGTTCCAATTTATTTCCAAAATGATATATAAATAAATAAATTAAGGATAGGATTTTAATTAAATTTTTTTTTTTTATTATTTAACCATACAACAACAATTTTTACAATTAAATACTTGTAATGTGTTATATTATATGTATTAATATTTCCACCTATATAAATATGTATAAGTATATTTATTCTTATAACACATATATAAGAATATATTTTGAATGTTCAAAAAAATTTTAAATTATTATAATATTTAAAAAATTAAACAATTTAGAATCATCATAATCTAAAGAATAGTAAATAAAAATAAAAAAAAAAAAAAAAAAAAAAAGTGAAAAACAAAATGGAGAAGTGAAATATATAATTCTACATATAAAGTTTGATATAGAAATAAATATGTAGTA
>NC_031492.1:1470201-1527546 GCF_001602025.1 Plasmodium gaboni | reverse complement strand
AAAAAAAAAATATATGCCATATTTATAAAATTTGTTTAAATAATTATTGTAATTTATATTACATCCATATTAACATAAACCTTTCTATTTAAAATTTATTAGAATATATTAAAAGATTTTATTAAATAATATATATAAATATATATAAAAAAAAAAAAACTTTTTTATTATTTCTTAAAATATTTGTATTTTTTTTTTTTTTTTTTTTTTTTTGGTCTTATAAATATTTTTAATATTCTTAAAGATAAATATAATATATATATATATTATTGGGAGTATAAAAAATACTTTAAAATTATATATATTTTTGGAAATTTATTCATCAAAGGAGACATACCGTTACATATGAAAAAAATAAATAAAAATAAAGAACACAAAAAGTATAAATACATAAACATAATACATATATATATATAAAAATATTATATATATATATATTATATATGTATGTATATTATTTATTTATATTTATATATTTTATTTTATTATTAATAAATAAGAATAATACGAATAATTCATAGTTTGTTCTTTTTTTATATAAATTTAATTAATATATCATAATATAATATAATAATTTTTTTTATAAACACATTAAATATTTTAATTATTTTAAAAAAAATAATAATAATATAAAATAAATTAAATATAATTAAAATAAATATAATTATATGAAGAATATATTCTTTTGTACTTAAAAAAATAAAATAATATAATTACAATAAAAATAAAATATAAAAATAAAAACATAATAATATAATAATATAATAATATGCATATAAATATTATTATTATTAATATTATATATTCGTTTATGTGTTAATATGAAATATACAATATGTATATTTTTTTTTAATAATTATACAGCAATATCCAAAAAAAAAAAAAAATAATAATAAAATAAATATTTTATAAAAAAATACGATCATTAATATAATTAAATAGATCAAATTAATAATATTCCTGTTCATAAAGAAAAAAAAAATATATATATATATTTTATAATATAACACTTCATTGTATTTTAAAATAAGAAAATTGTTAGTCTATTATTTTTTTTTTTTTTTTTTTTTCCAATTATTTTGAAATTTATTTTTTTAAAATATTATATGCATATAATGTTATATATTATATATTTGCATATTTAGAACAAATATTTATAATTTTTATTTTTTTTGAAAATATAAAACTACAGAATATATCCCATCAAAAAAAATAAAAATAAAATAAATATATATATATATATTATATTTATTTGCATAATATATATATATTAATTAATATAAGAAGAATTATTGTCATTACGAATATTACCGAATAAAATGAATGAGCATTATGATGTAATAATAAAATATATAACCAAAAAGAATAATATAAATTAATATATGGAAATATATAAATATATATATATATATATATATATATATATATATATATTTACATTTTTTTTATTTTTTTTATTTTTTTTATTTTTTTTTTTTTTTTTGTTATGTGTTGAACTGTGTATATATCACATATATATATTTTTACAATGTATGCTTTTGTGTTGCATATGTAAATGAATAGATATACGCCGTTCACATATTTTTGTGAGGTATCATTTTGACACATTGTAATTTCACATATTTATTTTTTTAATTTTTTTTTAGGTTATTATTCTAGGTACGGGGCTCAAAGAATGCATTTTAAGTGGACTTCTGTCCCACTATGGTAATTTAAAAAAAAAAAAAAAAAAAAAAATATATATATATATATATATATATTTAATACATTTGTAAATATTATTACATATTTTAATACATGTTATATATATATATATTTTATATATATACTATCATTTTTTTCTCTTGTACAGGTAAAAAGATTTTAGTATTAGACAGGAACCCCTATTATGGTGGAGAAACTGCATCATTGAATTTAACAAATTTGTATAATACTTTTAAGCCAAGTAATATTCATATATACATATATATATATATATGTATGTATATTTTTTATTTGTTTTTTTTATCTTATTACAAAAATATAATAATTGTTCTATAACATTATAAATATTTTTACCGATTTATTTCTTTCGCTCGTCAGATGAGAAGATTCCAAGCAAGTATGGAGAGAATAGACATTGGAATGTAGATTTAATTCCGAAGTTTATTTTAGTTGGAGGTAATTTAGTGAAAATATTAAAAAAGACTAGAGTAACAAATTATTTGGAATGGCTTGTTGTAGAAGGGTCATATGTGTATCAACATCAAAAGAAAGGATTTTTAAGTTCTGAGAAATTTATTCATAAGGTTCCTGCTACTGATATGGAAGCTTTAGTGTCTCCATTATTATCATTAATGGAAAAAAATAGATGTAAGAATTTTTATCAGTATGTAAGTGAATGGGATGCAAATAAAAGGAATACCTGGGATAATTTAGATCCATATAAATTAACAATGATGGAAATATATAAGCATTTTAATTTATGTCAATTAACTATAGATTTTTTAGGACATGCTGTGGCCTTATATTTAAATGATGATTATTTAAAACAACCAGCATATTTAACATTAGAAAGAATAAAATTATATATGCAATCTATATCAGCATTTGGAAAATCACCATTTATATATCCATTATATGGTTTAGGTGGTATACCTGAAGGTTTTTCTCGTATGTGTGCAATAAATGGAGGTACATTCATGTTAAACAAAAATGTTGTAGATTTTGTTTTTAATGAAGAAAATAAAGTATGTGGAATAAAATCAAGTGATGGAGAAATTGCATATTGTGATAAAGTTATATGTGATCCAAGTTATGTTATGCATTTAAAAAATAAAATTAAAAAAATTGGACAAGTCATAAGATGTATATGTATTTTAAGTAATCCAATACCAGAAACTAATCAAACCAATAGCTGTCAAATTATTATTCCACAAAATCAATTAAAAAGAAAAAGTGATATCTATATTAATCTTGTTTCTTTTCAACATGGTGTTACACTTAAAGGAAAATATATTGCCATCGTATCAGCAACAGTAGAAACAAATAATCCAATAAAAGAAATTGAAAAACCATTAGAACTATTGGGAACAATTGAAGAAAAATTTGTCAAAATTTCTGACTTGTATGTATCTACAAGTAAAAAACCAGATGACAATATTTTTGTTACCTCTTCATATGATGCTACTTCTCATTTTGAAACAGCTACAAATGACCTTTTACAAATATGGGAAAATTTATGGGGACAAAAATTAAATTTTGACGATTTAAATACAAATGCTGATGGAGAAGCTCCAGATTTTAACTAACATAAAAAAAAAAAATATATATATATATAATATATATATTATACAAATGTGCTTGTGAATGAATCAATATATATATATATATATATATATATATATATATATATATTTATATTTATTTATTTATATAGTTTATATTTGCACATATACACATTTAAAATTACATGTTAATTTTTTTTTTTTTTTTTTTTTTTGCTGTTTTATATAATGGTGCCATTACTTATAAAAGACACCTTTAAATTATAACATTTTTTTATAATATTTGAATTATAGTTTTGATTATAAAAAATAATTCCTGACGATTTTTTTCTTTTCACATTATCAAATAATATACACATACAAATATATGTATATATATTTATTTATATTTCCAAAAAAAGGTCCATTTTTATTATGATAAAAATAATTTTTTTTTTTTTAATTCGCCTCTTGTGTATATTCATGGGGATAAAAAATGTATAATCCAAAAGTTTGAAAAAAAAAAAAAAAATCATAAATATAAAAATGAGACAATATTTAATTAAATTGATATAAGATACATTATACATATTTTATATGTGTACTAATTTAAGTATAAATAACAACTTCACATTTTTAAGTATTAAAATTTTTATTATAAAAAGAATAATTAATTTGAGAGTTAAATTTTTCTTTCCAAAAATTAAATGATAAAGAATGGTTGGTATATATATGAAAAAAAAATTAAAAAAAAAAAAAAAAAAAAAAAAAAAAAATACACATATATATGTACAAAGAAATGAGTATTCAATTTAATATATGATTGTATATATATATATATTTATATATATTTATATAATTTGTTCTTATATTGACTTTATTTAATTATATTAAAATTGATACTTGAAAAATATAATACATATTATATATATATATATAAATATATTATACATATAATATATCCTCATATATGTTATATTTTTATTTTAATTTTTATTTTTTCCTTTTTAAAATTGGTTATTCATTCTGTTTTGTTTTTGTTGATTAGTATTAATCATAGGATTATGTACTTTCATGTTACTAATATTAATACCTAATGATTTAATCATACGTAATGTATCAGGTTCAACATAAATTACACTAACATCGATTTGTGATTTTTCTGGAACAAAATCTAAACGTCTTTCTCTTTCTTCTTCTTGTAATTTCAAACTGATACCACGTACAGGTCCCTTTTGTATTCTTTTCATTAAGTGGGTAACAAATCCAGCAACTTTATTTTTCATTCTCTTAGAAGGAATTATGGCTACTTCTTCTGTTATCTTTTTATTAATTTGAAAATCGAGAGTTAATTTGGCATAGTACTTTTCAACAATTTGCCTTGCAGCTCTTTTAATAGTTTTAGTCCTTACTCTTCCCTATAAGTTCAAAAAATAAATAAATAATAAATAATAATTATATATATATATATATATATATATATATTCCAAATAAAATATGTAGAGAAAAAATAATAGTGATCAAACCATTTCTCGATAATATAATACAATTTATTCTTTTTATTAATAATATTATTTTTTGTAATTTATTATTTTATTTTATTTTATTTTTTGCTGATTTTATATTTTCAATTTGTTCTCTTTTCTTTTTTACACTTTTAAATATAAAAACATACAACAAAAGATATATTATATATACATATATATATATATATTTATATTTATATTAAATTTAAAAATGATACAATTATATATATATATATATATATATATATATATTTAAAATTTACAAAAAGCTTAAAAAAAGTAAATTATTCTTACCATTTTTTTACATCAAATTTTATAATATATATTTACTTATATTTTTGTGTTTCTCTTTTGAAAAATTATACGTTTTATAAAATATATATAAAATATATATATTTAAATAAATATTTATATAATTATATTTTTATAAGTTATAATATATAAAGAAAAATAAAAAAGGAAATCTATCTTTTTTTACTTTTATTACTTTTTTTTTTTTTAAATCATTATATTAAAAAAATATTCATTATTATATAAATATTATATATATATTATTATATATATATAATTTTTTTTTTTTTTTTTTTTTTTCTGTGTTGGAAATAAGTTAATACTCTTTTTTTGTTTTTAATACTTGAAAAGAAAAAAAAAACTCCTTTGTTTATTATTAATTTTTTTATGTATACTTATATATTTGATATATGTAAATATTAATTTATAAAAATTAAAGAATAATTTATAAATATTATATATTAGTGCTTAATATATATATTATATATATATATATTGTTATTATATATTAAAATAATAAATAATCATAAAATAAATTATATATATATAAATATATCCATTATATTTACAAATATATATGGATTATAATATATAATTTTAAGTATATATAAAACTTTATTATGTTTTTTTCTATATTTTATTTTGTATTATTAAATCTATAATAAATAATATATAATAAAAAATACCATATTCTAATATATAATATATATGTTACTAATATATATATATATATATTCTCACTGTAAGGCTTAAAATTTTAAACCCCTTTAATTACAAATTATATTTTTTTAAAGGTACATAATTACAAGCACTAATATATATAATATATATATATTATATTATATATATAAATATATTTTGAATAACCTGTTTTATATATATTTTAAAAACTCAGATGATTATTATAATAATATATATTATATATATATAATATAAATAAATAAAAGTATTTTATTTTTCTATATTTTCATTAATAATTCTTATTTCGTCAAGTATTTAAATAAAAAAATAAAAATATATGACTTAATATAAAAAAATATAATGTATTTCATTTTATAGTATATAAAATACACAAATGAAAATATATAAATATATTATTTTACAAAATCACAAAAAAAAAAAATAATAATAATAAAAAATAAATAGTATACATATTATATATATATATAATATTATTTATTTTATAAAACATATTAATATAAAAAAAAGGATATTATTTATTTTTTTTTTTTTTTAATTTATTTATAACAAAAAAAATATCATATTTTTCCCTTTTCATATTTTTAATTTTTTTTGAACACATTCTATTTTATCTTTCCACACATGTTCGTTAAAATCGTCGTACTTTTCAAGATACCTATAACACTGTTAAATGATAAAAATATATATATATAAATATATATATTATACATATATTTTTTATAACATATAATGTAAAAGCCGTTGCAGCTATAATTGATGAGTACGTTCATACATCATATACATTTTATATATGTTCCTATTTTTTTTTTTTTTTTTTTTCATTCCTTATTTACCTTTATTTCATCATCATAAGATCCGTTGTAAGCATAAAGTTGTGAAAGGAAGACTAGAACAAATTTTGATTTGTCCTGAATTTTTATTAATTCATTTTTAATATCATTAACAAGAGGAATTTGGAATATATCTACCTTTACATGTTCATATGTTTCTTCTTTTTTTTCATATAGTATATTTCCTTGTTTATATATTTCTGTATTTTTTTTTTTTCCTTTCGTCCCATTTTTATATAAGTTAATATATATAAAAACCATATGAATGAAATAATTAAAAATAGCTTGGTTGTCATAAAATTGATTGGCATATGTAAAACAAAAATTAATTTCTTTCTCCATTTTTGTTATATCATAAAAATAATTTAATTTGTTAAGTATAAAATATCTATATACCCACAATGAATTATTATATATATCAATACTTAATAAATAATTTATAAAACAAAATTCATGTAATATTATATTATATTTTTTACATATATATTCATTTTGTAAAATATTAAATTTATCTATAAGCCATGTTTTAGTAGCCCAAGAATTATAATTTTTCATATCAATAAATAAATCACAATTATTATATAATAATTCTTCATATAAAAAATTATCTATATTAATTATTTCATTTGATAATAAAGAATTTTTAAAAAATATATTATTATTAATAATATCTTCTAATTCTTCATACATATATATATTATTTCTATTATTTTCTTCTCCTTCTTCAAAATCTATATCATCACAATTACTTATAAAACCAATATCATCATCATTATAAAAATTATCATATATATTATATGAACTATCACTACTCATTTCTTCTTCTGAACTTATAAAATTCTTTTCATCATCAAATACGGATATATAATTATTTTCCATTTCAATATTATATTCATTTATATTTTCATTCTTATTATCTTTATTTTTATCCTCCTCAATATATCTATTATAATTACATTCATTATCACTTTTCTTATTTTTTTTTCTACAATTCATTTTATATATATACTCAATTAACCATCTTCTATGGAACCAACTCTGAAAACTTTTAATATTATCACTTATAATATGTTTTGTAAATTTTAAATCATTCAATAGATTTAAATTTAATTTCTTTAAACATTTTCTTCTGTATACCCATGCGCTATAATAAGAAGAATTCATTTTTATAATATAACTACATATAATATAGCCTTCAAAAGAATATTCTTTTTTTTCTATTAAAGATGATAACAACGAAAATAACATTCTTTCCCTATCACTATAATATGTATTTATTATACTAATCTTTTCTTTATTTTTTATATCACCCTTCTCATCAAATAAATATTTCTTAGCATCTTCTTCTATATCTTTTATATCTATAACAAATTTTTTTTGTTCCATCATATGAAACAGATTATAATTCAAAGATTCGAACTCCTCCTCATCCAATATTTCAGGATGACTCACACCGAACTTTTTCTTATATTCATACAAATATCGATTTTCCATTTATTAAAGTGTCATTTAATATAACACAATGAAAAAAAAATATATAATAAGCATATATATAAAACAATAAAAATTAATATATATATGTATATATAAATATTATGAAGTTACATTGACATTTCCAATTTTTTCGTAAAATATAATGTATATTTTAAATTTCCTATTTACAGAATTTCCACTTTTTTTTTTTTTTTTTTTTTTTGTATATAAAATTTTTATAAAGGTAGGACCATTAAATATACCTCTAGTTGTTTGTGGAACACATAAATAATATAGGTAAAAGAAAAATGAAAAATATATATATGAATGAATTATACTAAAAATATTTATATTTTTATATGAATTTTATAAATATGCGACAAAAAAATATTCATTTTATAAAAGTATACATAAAAAATTTTTTTTTTTAATTATTTGATAAATATAACAAATTCTTAAATATATCCACATATATATATATATATAATATAATATTGTTATATTATTTATATTACAAAAAATATTAAAATAAAAATACATTATATATACATATATATTTGTATGTAGAACGATGTAATGTGGTCATTTAAATAATATATAAATATATACCCATATATATATATATATATAATTTTATATTTTATGAATATGGATTTGGATAAATCTTATTTAATAATCCTTTATTATCTGGCCATACCTTTTTCTCATCAGCATGTTGTATGAAATGCTTTCTATATGTTTTATGTTTTTCCTTCTTAATTTTCTTTTTGGTTAATTTATCTATGTAAGAATATCTTCTTCTTAAATATAGAGGATCTATAAAACGATTTCGTATTGATAATGTTTTTTTTAAGCTTTCATTTTCATTTAATAAATTATAAAACTCATTTTTTGTTTTTTCTATCTCTTCATTAGTTTTATTATCGTTTTGTATTGTCTTTTCTAAACCTACATTCAAATCATTATCAAGATAATAAATGTTGTCATCATTGCTCATAATATTATTTATAAGAGAAGTATTATTTTTATTTGTTTCTTTGTTAATTTGATCCATACATATAATTTTTTTAAATTTTATCTTTTTCTTTGTTTTATTAAAAATTATATTTTCATAATTCGAAAAGTTTTCGTTTTGCATATTATTATTTTTTGTATTATCCTTATCTTGATTCTTTTCTTCATTTCCTAATTCCATATTATTTTTATTTATTTTATTCCCTTCATTATTATTTAATATATCATTATTTTTACTATCATTTATAATTATTTTCTCTTCTCCGTCATTTTTTTTATTATAAAAAAACCAACTAAATCTTTCTTTCTCCAGATTTAATTCTTTTATATCAAACAATAAATTTGGCTTATATATATGACTTGGATAAATAGTTAAATATAACTCATAAAAATCTTTTAAACTCTGATTTTCTATAAATAACTCCTTGGGTATTTTACATAAGAACTTATCAATAATATCCTTATTTTCAATTATCATATTGATGCATTTTTGTAATTTTAGTAAACTCTCATCAGTTTCTTTTTTTTTAAAACGCACGGTCTGCATTCTTAAATATTCCTTTAAATTAAAATCCAAATGTAAATATTTTGATGGAAAATAATAATTCTGCATACTTTTTCCAACCAAAGGTTTTAGCCAGTTCTTCTCTCCTGGCATATTCTCAACATATCCAAAAATTTTTTTCTTACATGATTCAATTCCCTTCAAATTTCGTAACTTAATATCACATACATTTTTTATTTGACTAATTAATATCTTAGGTTTGCTCATTTAACAAAAATATAAAAGTTAAATAAAATATATATATATATATATATATATATATATAATATTTATATTTATGTGTGATCACATTAAAATTCAAATACAATATATGAAAAATATGTTTCAAATATATAAAATAATCATTTCATTATTCCCATCATCTTAAAATTATGGGGAAAAAATTATGTATTTTATTCGGTTCATTAGTTTTCTGTTATTCTGTGTGTATGTTCGTAATGCAAAGAAGAAAAATAAATAATACTAAATAAAAAAAAAAAAAAAAAAAAAAAAAAATTAAAGAACAAAATTATATATTTAATAGCTAGTTGAAATGTTAACCCTTTATAATTATGAAAAAAAAAAAAAAAAAAAAAAAAAAAATATCAAAATAGCTAGTTTAAATTTCATTTATAATGTATACACATTTGGTATATAATAAATATCATTATATGTATTTTCATAAAGTTTTATTAAGTATTATTTATAACAAAAACATTTTATTTATATTTATATTTTTAAGATAACTGTTATATTTTATATCATATTGATTATATGATATATTTTATCAATATTTTTAGTTGATGATATTGAATAAATAATTCAATTAATATACAAAAAGTGTACATTTCTTTTTAAGTTATTCTTATTTTATATTATTCATAAATAAAAGTTCGTTCGAATTTTTTTATTTATTATATATTTTTAAAAAGGAGAAAATGTAATATCTATAAATATTATATTTTATTAATATATATATATATATATATATATATTTTATGTTGTGTTCTTTTTTATATTTATGTGTCCTTTTTTATATTTATGTCTTTCAATTTTTTTTCATATATATTTACAGTGTCTTTGATTTTCTTCTTCATTTTCTTTTGGGTATACAACAAATTATCAAATTCTCTGTTATATGTATTTAAACAAAAGTTTATTCCCTTTCTTACAGTTTGTACATCTTCATCTTTTATATTATGCTCCTTTATATAAGATTGAAATTCTGTATTGATATCTTCCAAATTAATATCAATACTTTCTATCTTTTTTTTCAAAAGAATATTTTGTTTTTTAATATCTTCAAAATATTCGTCTACATTTAATTCATCTTCAGATATTCTCTTTAACTCTTTTTCCACTTGAGTAATTTTGTCTCTTGAACTTTGTGAGAATTGTTTTAAATTTTTTATATGAACATCACTTTCATTATAAATTAGCTCTAAGTTTTTATATATGACGAAATCTTTTGAATAAAACTTTAGGTCCCTCTTCAAATTTTCTCTATAAAATAAGAACATTAAATAGATGAAAAAATAAGGTAAATATATTATATACAAGTATGTAATATATATATATATATATATTTATTTATTTACACATTTATATGTAATACCTCTTCAATTCTAAATTTTTAATATTATCTACCATAGAATCATATTCATTATTATGTACATTTAAATCGTTCTTTATTTCCCTATCGTTTATTTCGAGTTCATTTATTTTTTCTTTTAAACCTTTTATTTTCTTTATATTTTCTTTGAGTTGATCAATATAATATTTTTTATAATTCTCCAGAACTACCATATGTATTTCTTTAATATTCTTAACATGATCATTATACATATTTTGTATATAATTTATTTCGTTCCTCTCTAAAATTTTATAATTCTCTATTATATCATCCACTTCTTCTTTTTTCTCTATATCATATGATTCTAAATATTTTGTAAATAACTCCTCTACATTTTGCATCCTCTGAAGAATGCGGAATTATTAATATAAGCCCATATATATATATATATATATATATATTTATTTATTTATTTATTTATTATTGTTCTACTTATGAATGTAATGTTTATAATGTAATAAAAATAACGATAGACATATTTACAAACAAACAAAAAAAAAACGTTCTTGGATATATATATATAAGCATATTAACACATTAAATTATATAAATCCTTTTGTTTTACTTTTTTTTATTACCACATCGAATGACATATTTAATTCATTAATTTCTTCAAAATTTTTGTTTTTTTCATAGTCTAAACTAAGACGTTGTTGTTCTATATGATTTAATATATTATTCATGGTTTCTTCATGTTTCTCATCAATTAAAATTTTGAGATTATCTTTCTCCTTTTCTAACTTTTTCATCTCTTCCTCATTTTGAAAATTATAAAAAATAGATTTACTTTTGATAGTTTTATTTTCTTCTTGTATCTTTTCATCATACTTTTCACAGTCTTCATTAATTACATTTACTTTATTTTTCAATTCTTTGTATTCATTTTTAAATATTTCAAACTCTTTGTTTTTTTCACTCTTAAAAAAGGAAAAGAAAGAAAAAAAAAAAAAAAAAAATTATGATATGTTCAGAAAAATTTATAAGATATATTTTTCCTGTTCATAATTTTTTTTTTTTTTTTTTTGTGTATGTGTGTATATATATATATATTATATTATACGAACTAGCTTTTTTTCTAAAAGGTGTTTTTTTTGATTTATTCTAATAAGTTCTTCTTTTTGCGTTTTGATAATATTTTCTATTTCTCCATTTGTTAGTTTCTTCAATTTATTGTTGCTTTTTTTATCTTTAGCTTCTTTCTTTTTACCCTTAAGTTTCTTTTTATTCATTAAGAATTAATTTTATAGATGAAAAAAAAAACATAAAAAAAAACTGTTCATTTAAAATGGACTTCAAATTATATGCTTTTAAATCTTTATAATGTAAAAATACAGAAGAAAAAAAAAAAAAGAAAGAAAATATATTTAATTAAATATATTTTTGTGTTTATTATATCTATGTATTTTAAAAAATTTTAAATGGAAAAGAAACAGATATATTGTGTGTGTCTATGATAAAATATAAATTTTTATGTATTTTAATATGATTAAATTTTTTTTTTTTTTTTTTTTTTTTTTTTGTAGTATTATTATTTCATACTTTATACGCTCTGTATGATTTTGCAAGTTTTTTTTTTTCTTAGAATAAGTGTGTAATATATGTATATATATAAAATATATATATATATATATATATATATAATAATAAAGAACGAAAAAAAAAAAAAAAAATTATTTTTGAAGATATTTTATTTAAAATTATTATAAATAATATATATAATAAATTTTATTTATTTTTTTGAAATTAGGAAATTTTCTAAATATTCCTAAAAAAAATAGGGCATAAATATATTTGGTGCAATTTTTACTATACATGTATAATAATATATATTATATTTACTTGTATATATAAATATATATTTTTTGTTTTTTTCTAAGAAAAATCTTATAGAGTAAAAATAAATCAAATGAAAAAAAACAATACAAAAATAAATATGAAATAAAATAAGAAATCAAAAATATATTTTTTACATTTGATATATATATATATATATATATATATATATATATATATACATATTTATAATGATGTATATCATTTGAATATTTCTTTTTATATATTTTTTTTTGTTTTTTTATGTAGAATTATCTTTGGTTTAATATAAATCATATTTTCACTTACCATTTAATTTATCAATTTATATATTTAAATTTTTTAAGCATAAGTATATAGCAAAATACATATACATATATATCATAATAAAATGGATAATATTCGTGATAAACTTGAACGATACGAACCTGATGCAGAAACAAAAATTTTGTGTACAAAATATATATATTTTTTAGTATTTTATAATTCCTATATATTTATATTATTTATTTATACCTTTTTTACAACTCCAATATCGTCATATGGGTATGTATGAAAAATTATAAGCCTAGACTTATTGAAGTATTTGTAAATATTTCATTCTTTTTAATCCTTTAATTTTTTTTTTTTTTTTTTTCTAAAATTTTATATAGATGGTTATTTTTTATGAATCTGTATTTTTGCATATTTCCTGCGTTTGCATTTATGGGTAAGAAAGAAAAAAAAAAAAAAAAAAAAAAAAAAACATATAATAAATAAGTTATACAATATATAATTATTTAAGAAAACTAATATATGTAATACATAGATTTGTGTATGTTGATGTGTTTTTTTGTATATTATATGTATATATATATATATATATATATATATATATATGTATATATTATTTCTATGTATAGGTGATTCTTATATACCTTCCCTTTTGGTAATTGGATAAAGAACGATTAATAAAAGGAATAATGAAATATAAGATATATATATATATACATATAATACAGTAATCATTTTATACCTTTTGTTTTATTATAGAGGTTTTATAATTGGATGTTATTAGTTTCGAGTATAATTTCAATATTTATATTTTTGGAAGCGTAATATGTTTTAAATTAAAAAAAAAAAAATAAATACTTATAGATTCTATGGTTTATATTTTGCTTAGAATATATTAATATGTATATTATATTTTTTTTTTTTTTTTTTTGTAGAATATTTACTTTTAAAAAAATTGATTTATATATAATGATATGCTATGCCACTTTAACTTGTTCCAATACATTTTTATGTTGGCATGTGACTCAAGTAAGAGAAGAAAAATGAGTAAATAAACATACATTGAGTATTAATATAATAATTTTATTATATTATTGTTCCCTTTATTTTATTTTTTTGTGCAGAGCATATTTGGTGGTGTGAAAGCACCTAATTCTGTCCTAGACACACTAAGTAATAATTTATAATTAAAAATATTCTATGTGTATTATTAAATATGTATCAATAATTATAATTTTTATATTTTATTTTAATTATATTCCATTATTTTAGGACCACATATGGTTAATCAAAATGAGCATTCTAATAAATACAAGAAAAAGGATGAGGGACAAAAAAAATTTATTGGTAAGGGAAGATCTATAAAGGATTCTAATTATATCGAAGTATAGAACAAAAAAAAATAATAAAATAAAATAATAAATGGAAATAGGAATAGTAATATATTGTATTATAATTTATACACATTATTATTATATTATTATATTATTATTTTATTACTTTATTATTTTTTTTTTTTTTTTATAATTCTTTATTTTTTGTGAATTGAATTTTTTTATCATAATTATAAAATGGTTTTCCTTTTGTGATAAATATGTTTTAATATTTTTAATTTATTTTTTTTAATGTTTTTTCATAATGATTTACCAAAAAAAAATAAAATAAAATGAAATAATAAATTTATTTGAAATATATAAATATATATATGATAAACTTGAAAAAAAAAAAAAAAAAATTAATAAAATGAAAAAATTACAAAAATGTAATATATATATATATATATATTTTACTTTTTTATATACTTTTGTTCCATTTGATTAATATTACCTTCTTTAATAGAATTTCTTATATCTTGCATTAGTTGGTTCATATAATAAACATTATGTATCGTTAATAATGTTCCCAATAAATTATCATTAATTTTATAGAGATGATGTAGGTATGCCCTTGAATAATGTTGACAAGTATAACATGCACAATCATGTTCTAAAGGTTTATTATCAGATTGAAAGATACTTAATTTAATTTTTATATATTCATTTTGAATCTTTCTTTTTAATTGTTTTTCTATGGTTTCAATATTTTCAATTTTTGATAAGAAATAACCATGTCTTGCTAATCTTGATGGAATAACACAATCGAAAGTATCTATTCCTTGTTTTACTCCATAAATGATATCTTTAATTTGACCTATACCTAATAAATGAATTGGTTTTTCTTTATAGCTATTATTCCCTTTTTTTTTTTTAATATCATGTATAATATTCATAGTTTGTTTAATAACTGTATACATCATATCTTTATCTTTTCCTAAGCATCCCCCTATACATAATCCAAAAAAAGGTAAATTATAAACAAAGTCAGAACTTTTTTGTCTTAAATCTGGGTATATTCCACCTTGTATTATTCCATACATAGCTTGATTATTTTTATCTCTTTTTATCCATTTATCGTTTGTTTTATATTTTTTATTATATATATCATTTAAATATTCATGATAATTTTTCATATTTTTGGATTTATAAAATTCGGCTAAACATCTTACATACCATCTATGAGATCTATGCATAGATTTCTCAGTATATATTTTATTAACATGATAAGGTGTACATTCATCTAAAACTAGGATAAAATCACTACCTAATAAATATTGTGATTGTATAGAAGATTCAGGTGATAATAAATCTATAGATCCATCATAATATGATTTATATTCTGCTCCTTTTTCATTAAGTTTTAAGATAATTTGTTTGTTTAAATTATTTGTATCTTTTATACTTTTTTCATCATCATCATCATTATTATTATTATTATTGTTGTTAATATTATTGTTATTTTTAGATAAACATTTTTCCTTTTGATTATACATATTATTTTCACAATTATAATTTACAATATTATTATTCACTTGGTCTTCTTTATTATTTAAATTTTCTTTTTTTTTTTTTTTTATAGGCATATTTGATATTTGAGGAGAACTTGCACATTTTCTTTTTATTTCATTAGAGACAGATCCAAAGGACATGCTAAAAATTTGATATCCCCCCGAATCCGTCAGAATAGGAGATTGCCAATTCATAAATTTATGTAACCCACCTAATTGAAAAATAATATGTGGTTTGGGGTGAATAAGTAAATGAAAAGTATTCGACAATATAATTTGTGTGTTAGATTTTTTAATAAAATCTATTGGTGTTGATTTCATACATCCTTTTGTTGCACAGAAAAGGAAATTTGGTGTTTCTATATCACCCCTTGGAGTTTTTATTATACCTATTCGACTTTTATCTTCTTCATTATTATTTTCTTTTAATACAGTAAAATCAAATCCAGGATAATTAAAATGGTTATATATTTTATTGTAATATATAACTTTTTTTTTTTTTTTACCATATATAATATTATTATTATTATTATTATTATTATTATTATTATTATTATTATTAACATGGGTTACATTAAGGTTTGTTAAAAATGCATCAAGGTTTTTATATCTTGTACGTTTATTATATTTCCTTTTTAAATTTATTGATTCGATATTATGATCATTAAATAAAATTTCCTTTCTATTTTTCACTTGTCTTTTTAAAAGATCATTTTTATGTCTCCTATTGAGTAACACGCAATCTTTCTTTTTTAATTTTCTTTCATTGTAGACAATATTTTTCGAGATAACTAGAACGATAAGGATGTTTAAAGTTATGTATACGAAGAATATTTGGAGTTTTAATTTTATCATATAATGTTTTTTATTCTATCTTGTATAAATAAATAAATAAATAAATAAATATATATATATATATATATATAAGTAGTATATTAATGAAACTATAAAATATTCCAGTATTATTTTATATTATTATTTTTTTTATTTTATTTTTATGAACATGATCATGTCCATGTAAGGTGTAACATGTAACATTCCACATAAAAATTAAACCCTCGAATTATTTTATATATATATCAAATTTTGTAGATACAAATATAATGATGAGTACATATGTCCCTCATACGTCACTTTATATTATTTCATTTGTGTACTTTTATTTTTTAATACTTCTAATGCTTCCTCTTTGGAACTTATAAAAAACATATTTCCTCTTTTCAAATATACAGCTCGATTATTTTTCAAACAATTTAATTCATGTATACTTACATCATTTATATTTTTATAATTAAGTTTATCACTTATATCATTTTTCTGTTCACTATTATATGGGTTTTTATTTATCATTATTTTTGTGTAATATTTTTAAAATTATATGTACATATATAAAATAAATTCTTATATACAAATATATTTTTATTTATATTTATGAATATATATAAATTATATGAAAAATAAATATTATATTTTATATTAAATTTTAATCACATTATTTTATTCCATTTTGTTATTATTTTTTTAGTTTGTATTACACTTTTTTTTAAATGATATATATATGTTCATATTATTTATCCTATCCTTATATATAATATATATATATATATATATATATATATATATATATATTTTTTTTTTTTTTTTTTTGTTTCCTTGTTTCTCTTCTTTCATTAACGTATTATAATATATATGATTCAATAAATATATGCCTTTTTTGTCTTTTAAATAATAGTAATATATATATTTATATATATAACTTTAATATGTAATATATAAATATATTAACACATATGATTATATATATGTATCTTTGTTTGATATTTTATAAAAGAATGAAATAAATGACCTTTTGATTATGAATATTTTTTTCATTATACGTAAAAGGGAATGATAAAAAAAAAATAAAATAAAATAAAAAAAAAAAACAGATATATATATATATATAATCAATAAAAGCAGGCCAAAACTTATGTAAATGCTTTCCAAATAGATACTCATTATATATATATATATATATATATATTTATTTATTTATATAAAATGAGCTTTGTATGAAAGCATGCGATGAATGAATAAAAATAACATATATATATATATATATATATATATATATATAATTTTTATTTATATAATTTGAAAATGTAAATATCCAATTTACATGCTCAGATTTTTTAATTATTTTTTTTAATATTAAATAGTAAGATGAAAAAAAATGTATAACAAATATATTTATTTATATATGTTTTGTATACACTTTTTTTTTTTTTTTTTTTTTTTTGAAATTATAATTTTGTAGAATATATGTTCATAAATTTTTAGTAACTTTAAAAATTACTGAACAATTGTCTGTTTTATATTAATACATTTGTGTAGGATATAAATAATATATATATATATATATATATATATATATATATATATATATATATATTTATTTATTCATTTATTTATTCATTTATTTATATGATCCCCCTAATAAATATGTAACAATGAAAGTGGCATGTGCATTGAGAGTACTGTTCTCAGTTTTTTTTTTAATTTTTTGGATGCATATAAATATTGTAAGAAGCGATAATGTATGTAAAGGTGCAGATGTTATAATAAATGAATTTTGGAATAAATTAAATAATATAAGACATGGAGAAGTAATATTAATAAATATAAAGAATTATTATTGCCCTGCTTGTAATAGATATATGAATATATGGAATGATGTTGAAAAGAAGATTTTAACCTATGAAAAGAATGTATCATTATTTGTATTTGACTGTTCATGTTATTTACTTGTTCCATATTGTCGTTATTTTGATGTTTTATATTTCCCTACATTTAGATTATTATTTCCAGTATATGATAAAATGAATGAAAATGAATATAAATATATTAACCCCTCGAGTATGATAGAAGGAGAAAAATACAGTGGAGAATTATTATTAGCATATAGAGAAGTTGATAGATTGGATAATATGTATGATTTTAAAACATTAATAGAAAAATATTTATGTAAAAATGTGAACTTTAATTATAATGACTTGAGAATATGTATGAATAGTTCGTATATATATCCAGAAAAGAAGAATAAAAAGAAAAATGAAATATATCAATTTCTTTATGGTGATAATAAGGGGAAAAATAAAAACGAAATTAAAGATGATGTAAATGTTATGAATGATGATTTTATAGATAATAATAATAATAATAATTATTATGATGGTGATGATGATGATGATGATGATGTTGAGAATAAAGAAAATGTAGAGAGATGGAGTAATCAGATGAATTTAAATAATGATAATATAAAACATGATATTATTATTGGTATATTATTTACATTAAAAAAACATATATCATTAGGAAGAGATATCGAAAAAGAATATATACAACCTTTTATTGTTATGTTAAGTATTGTTTCTAATATATATAATGATTTAGAAGAAGGTTTATATGATATTATAAATAAATTAAATTCATTTAAATATCCTATAAAATATGATCAATGGATAAAATATATAGAAAATATAAATTATATTAATGAATATAAATTAGAATATAATAATAAGGATACTAATTTAATATCCTTTAAATTATGTGAACCAAATTCTGTATTATGTTCATATTGGTTATTATATCATAAAATATCTATATATTGTTTACAAGAGGATGAATATAATTATGCATATTATTTACAAACAATTACAAACTATACTAAAAATTATTTAAATTGTCAAAATTGTATAGATCATTTTATAAATGCTCAAAAATTTTGTTATTATGGTTATTGCAATATACATTCAGCACAATCATTTGTTATTTTTTTATGGAGAATACATAATTCTGTAACTTTAAGATCTATGTATGATTTAATAATAATAGATAATAACACATTAACACATTCTAATAATTTTAATAAAAAAAAATTTATCAACAAAGATATTGTTTTTCCAACCTTGAAGCAATGTAAAAATTGTAGAAATGCTCTTGGATTTACAAAAATTTCAAATCATACTTTGAATACATTTAAAAATGGATCCTTTACTGATCAAAGCTTTGATGCTATAGATGCTTTCAATGTCAAAAATGTCTTACAATATTTAATACAAATATATTCATAATATATATATATATATGTATTATTTTTTATTTATATCGAATTATTTTATCATTCTTATTTTTTTAAATTATATTTGCAAAATGTATATGTTTATGCATATATATTTCTTTAATTTTTTTGTTAACATGGAATTAATATATATATATATAATATTTCCATATTGTATATGTGGGATAATAATGATACCCATTTATACATATTTAATATATAATATTTTAATGTAACTATGTTTATATTTATATTTTTTTTCATTGTCTTTTTTTTTTTTTTTTTTTTTTTTTTTTTTAATAAAACCAAGTGGTTAACAGGTAATTTAATATAATTTTTTTTTTTTTTTTTTTTTTTAAATATTTATTTTTTTTAATATGTTATTTTCTTTTTATGATATAAAATTATATATCCATATTGGAAAACTATTTTAAATAAATACAAATATAAAAATATATATATATATATATATATATATATTTATTTATTTATTTATTTATTTATTTTTATTTTGAAGTTTCAATGCGTCTTATTAATAACAAAAACAAGAAAAAAAATGTAATTTAAAAAAAATGAAAATATAATAAAATGAAATGATTTATATTTATTACATTGTAATTATTTCATTTTAGGTATATATATATATATATATTTTGATGTTTGTTATTTATTTTGCTTAAATTGTATATTAAAGGATCCATCATTGTTTGGATTTTTTTGTACTTCAAAATTATCTAGAGATAATCCTACTTTTCCTAATAATAAATTTCCAAAATCTTTTAATTTTCCTACCATTTCTTCTTTTTCTTTATTTAATTGTTGTTCAGCTAATTCTTTCAATTTTCTTTGTTTGACTTGATAATTTTTTAATAAATTAGGATCGATGGTTAATGCTTTATTTAAATCATTTGAAGCATCATTATATTTTTGTAACTGTTCATATGCATTACTTCTTCTTATATAAGACTTTGCAAAGTTATCATTTAAATGTATAGATTTATTACAATCTTCTATAACACTATTCCATTTTTTTAAAAAAATATTACATGCAGCTCTATTAGAATATAATATACTTTTTATATTTTTGTCTTTACATTTTTTTAATGCTTTATTATAATAATATATAGCATTTAAATAATCATTATTTTTGAAATAATTATTTCCTATATCTTTTATTTCTTCAACGCTTTTATTTAAGATATCATTATTCATATGTCTTTTATTTTCTCCCTCAAAATAATTATCATCGTTATTACTATTATTATTATATGTATCGTTGTATTTATCTTCATCACTATTTTCTTCTTCCTCTTCATCTTCATCATCATCATCATATTCATCTAGTTCATCCTCATCCATAGAGGAAGACATTTTTTCTACTTCACTGTTATCAGTATTATATAAGGAATCATTATTATATGAACTATACTCATCTGAATTATCATTTTCTTTCGATGAGCTTATATTCGAATTTTCATCTGTGTCGTAATTAATATAATTATCACTATAATAATTTCTGTTACTAGGATATTTTGTTTTATTTGTGGAGTCGACATCTTTTTTATTTTTTTCTACTTGATTAATTGTATGTTCTTCAACAGGATATACATTTTGTGTTTTATTTATGCATTCATTTGAATCATTATTTTTTCCCTCATAAGTTACATTATCTTTATCATCAATATAATCATTACATTTAACATCTTCTTCTTTTATATTAGTCGTTACATTATCTTTATTATCAATATGTTCTTTACATTTAATATCTTCTCCTTTTATATCAAAAATACTCTCTAACGTACTATCATTTATTTTGTTATTAAGTTTTTTATCTGTATTTTCGTTTTCTGTTTCTGATTTATTTTCATGAGTATTATCATCAAGGAGAGTATTCTCTCTTTTTATGTTACTCCTTGAATTATATTTATCATTGTTAGATATAAAATTATTATTATCATTTTGATTATCCTTTAATATTTGAACATTATCATGTTTATTATTATTTTTAAGTTCATCTTCTAAATTATTTAAATCTTCTAAATTATTTAAATATTCTAAATTATTTACATATTTTATATCATTTACATATTTTACATCATTTACATATTTTATATCATTTACATATTTTATATCATTTACATATTTTATATCATTTACTGATTCATTTTCTTTCACGTTTTTATGATGACTATTTATATGATCATCATTTATTATATTTTCCATTTTATTATTCATATCATTACTGCTCATTGTGTCCATAACACTTATATTTTCTTGTATTTCTTTATTATCTCTTTTTTTTAATAAAATATTTTTATTTGACTTATTTATTAAATAACACTTTTCGTCATCACAATATATTTCTCCTTCCTTGTTATTAAAAATGTTGGATTGTTCCTTCTTTTCCTTTTTTTTTTTTTCTTCTTTTTCGTCTTGATTTTTTTTCTTTTCCTTTTCTTTATTTATAATTAATGTTTTGTAAACCCATATACCTAAAAGGGTTAATAAAAAAAATGATAAAAATGTTATATGCAACAACTTTATAATTTCCATATTATATATATATAATATATATATATGTATGTATATATTATTTATATATATAATATAATAAACACTTGACCAAAAATTACAAAAAAAAAAATTAAATAAATAAAAATAAAATGTAATATAAAATAAAATAAAATAAAATAAACAAATCAGAGTATTATAAAAAAATAATAATATATATATATATATATATAATATACAAATTATAGTGAATGAATAAAATATATTTATTTTATTCAATATGCGTAATTATAAAAATATGAAATATTTTCCTTCAAACGTATAAAAAAATTTACAAATATTAAAATGCATATTTTAAAATAAACTTATAAATAAATAAATATATATATATATATATATATGATATGTTCTGGAAAATTAATACAGTTCCCAAAAAAATACAAAAAAAAAAAAAAAAAAAAAAAAAAAAAAAAAATAGGTTATACATATAATACATATATATTACATATAACTTATATTTTTTATATACAAAAATATAATATATTTTATTATGGAAACTATGCTTACTTCTTCCTATGATTATTTTATATATATGTAATATATTTATTTATATTAACTATATGAAAATCTATTAATTTTTTTTCCTTACCTTATTTGAATATAAATAAATGTATGTCTTTAAAATTTAATGGCAATCTTTTAATTTTTTTTTTTTTTTTTTTTTCTTTTAACAAAAAGTTGTGGTCAGAATATTTCATTATATATATAATATAATATATATATATATATATATATATATATATATATATATATATAAACAAACAAAAATTATTAATAAATATTTAAATATTTATTAAATATATATATATTTTAATTAATTGTATAATTAATTTTTATTGATAATAATTCAAATAATGAAATCTTATATATATATATTGTAGAAAAAATTATTGTAATTAAAAATATAATATACTTTGTTTTATTATATAGGTATGCATATAAATAATGGGAAGATGTTTATAAATTTTATATTAGGGTATAAAAATATATTATATATAATATACTTTTATTGATATTAAAAATTACATATATTCGTATATATTATATATAAATTATATATATATATATATATAATAAAATAACATAAAAAAAAAAATAGATACTAATATATTAATATTATATATATATAATATATTTTCGAAAATTTTATATTAATTTACCCTTTTCAAGTTTTACCTAATTAAAAAGATTTTTAACAAATATAATAATATCAAATATATTTATATATATATATATTTGTATGAGTTTTTTTATTTATAAATAAATATTAAAAAAAAAAAAAAACATCATATATATATTAAATATAGTGAATTATAATTATTTAAGGATGCTTTTTTATAAAATATCCTATATATATATTATCTTTATATATTTATGTCATTTAATTATTTAGAAAAGATATAAACTCGAATATAATCATTAAAATATAATAACAGAATGATTAAATTTGAGTAATTTTTTTTAATACTAATATATAATATATAATATATAGAAATAATTATAAATATAATAATATTTATTATATAGAATCTTTTATAAAAATATACATAAATGTAGGTTTTCATAAATATAAATTTATAAATATAATTTATTATTCCCACATATGTTTGTATATTTATATATATATATATATAATTTTTTTTTTTTTTTTTTGAAAATCCATATAAAATTATATAATCATAAAAATTATATTATCAATAAAAAAAAATAACTAATGACAGTAACAATGAATGATGGAGAAGTGAAGGATATGATAAATGATGAAGAGAAAAAAGAAGAAGCACACATTAAAGAAAATATAAGTGATGATATAAATAAAATTGATAGTGATGGTGATGATATAAATGAAATTAATAGAGATGGTGATGATATAAATGAAATTAATAGAGATGGTGATAATATAAATAAAATTGATAGTGATGGTAGTGATGATGATAAAAAATTTGTTAAGAATAAAAAAAAGAATAACGAGGAAATGTTTGACAGAAGTAACCATTTTGATAATTTTGATAACATTATGTTAGATGTGAGATTAAGAAAAGCTTTATTATATTTATTTAAATATCAACATCCTACTATAATACAAAAGATGTCTATATGTAAAATATTAAATGGTAATGATGTTATAATAAGCTCTAAAACTGGTTCAGGTAAAACTATGGCTTATTTAATACCCGTTATACATAATTTGATAAAATTGAATTTAAATGAAAAAGATCATTTGAAATTTTTTTATAAATGTATTATAATATGTCCTACTGAAGAATTATGTTTACAAATATATGAGGTTACAAAAAAGTTATGTTCCTATTTAAAAGATATAGTAACAGTTAATCATAATGTGAACAATACTTTTTATGATCATCCAACCATATTAATTAGTACTCCAAAAAATTTATGTACACATATTATAGAAAAAAAGAAAAAAAATAATTTAGATATTTTAATGAATTTAAAAATATTAATTCTAGATGAAGCAGATGTTTTACATACTCAAGAATTTCAATCTTATTTGAAGACACTAACAAGTTATTTACCAAAAAAATTCAACAAAAAATATCAAATCGTTATGGCATCAGCTACTTTAAAAAGGGATATTTTAGACAAAACAAAATTATTTTTACACAATCCTATATATATTACCCTTGAACAAAAAAAAGAATCATCCTTTGAAAAAAAAAAAAATATAACTAATGACACAAATGTTCATATTAGCAAAAAGGGAGAAGCGACAAAAAATAATATTGATGATCAAAGAAATGAAAAGAAAACAAATTATCAAAAGTTTACAGGGAAGGCATTTTATTATCTATATAAAG
The DNA here is from genome assembly GCF_001602025.1 of Plasmodium gaboni. Classification (NCBI taxonomy): domain Eukaryota; phylum Apicomplexa; class Aconoidasida; order Haemosporida; family Plasmodiidae; genus Plasmodium; species Plasmodium gaboni. Next base: position 1,501,830 of record NC_031492.1, on the reverse strand, counting down.
AAGAATTAATTAAATATATCTATTTATATAATTTAATAAAAAATAGAATTATACCATATAAATCTATTATATTTACTACAACCATACATGATGCTTATAAAATTAAAATTTTTCTAACATACCTAAATGTTTCTTCATCTATACTTAACCCTAACCATCCCATATTAATTCGACAGAATATAATTTCTGCTTTTAACAATTCGAAATTTCATTTTTTGATTTGTCCTCAATATGAGAAGAATAATATGAAACATGTGAAGGGTGTAGTGGGGGCTAATAAAATGGATAATGATTATAATGATGAGGAGGAGGATTATGAAGAGGAGGATGATGAAGAGGATGATAATGAAGAGGATGATAATGAAGAGGATGGTGATGAAGAGGATGGTGATGAAGAGGATGATGATGAAGAGGATGATGATGAAGAGGATGATGATGATAATAATGATAATAGTGATGATAACGATAATAATGATAATAGTGATGATGATAACGATAATAATGATAATAGTGATGATAACGATAATAATGATAATAGTGATGATGAAAACGATGTGGATGATCAAACGCTGAACGAACCACTTAGCGATAATAATTCATGTAAAACATACAATACAGATGACGAAAATGAGAAAACGGATAATACCACAAAAATTAATGAAGAGAAAGATTTCTTATATAGTAGAGGATTAGATTTTTATGATGTTAAATGTGTTGTTAATTTTGATATGCCATCAGATTTAGAAACATTTATACATAGAATTGGAAGAACATGTAGATTGAATAATAAAGGGAAATGTATATCATTTGTGAATGAATTAAATTATGTAGATGTAGAATTATTACAAACATTAATTGAAGATAAAAATATTTGTTCAATGATTAAAAAAGATATACAATATAATATTGTTGAAAAATATAGATATAGAGTTGAATCCACATTAAATAAATGTACAAGTAAAAAAATTAAATTATTCATACAAAAAGAAATATTATATCAATCTTTAAAATCAAAAGAATTAAAAGACTTTTTCAATACAAATGTAAATGAAAAAAGAAAAATTAATAAAATTATCAAACATTTTAATAAAGCCGTCATACCACAAAAATTAATCAAAGATAGAAACCAAAGTATTTTCTTAAATAAATCAAAGGTTAAAAATAAAGTCATAAATAAAAATAGTAAAAATAATAAAAATAATAAAAATGATGATAATATAAAACCTTTTGCACTCAAAAAAAATAACGGATTAGTTATTACAGAACAGGGTTATGAAAGTCAGCTTACCAAAGAACCTGAACGAGAAGTTGCAGATCCTTCAAGATTACCTCCCCTATGTGGTCAGAGGTTGAGGAATTATATGTATTTAAAATATATTAAAGGCAAAAAAAATAAAAACGGCAACAATAGTTATAATAAAAATAACAGTAACAACAAGAAGAGGAAAAGTAACAATAATTATAATAATAGATATAATAAATATAATAAAAAAGCAATAAATAATGGTCATAAGAAGAGAAACACCAACTTTAATAGGTGAATATTTTAGTTTTTTTGTTAGAATTCAAAATAAAATTTTGATTTCTATTATCTCTTTTTTGTATCTTACAATAAAGGTAATATAAATTTATTAATAATTATAAATTGTATATATATATATATATATATATATATATATATATATATATGTATATATATGTATATGTGTTTATTTGTGCATAAACATATATTTATTCTTTATTTTTAAATGTTTATATTTTTAAAAAAAATAAAATATCAAGTTAATTAAAAAATATATAATAATAATATTAAAATTAGCTTTCATTTATTTAAAGACATATATTTTGAAATTTTTTTATTTTTTATTAAAAAAAAAATATATATAAATAAAAATATATATATAATAAATCGACACACATATATGTATATATATATATATTGTTATATACATATTGTAGTAAAAGGAATCATAAATATAATAATAATTTATAAAAAAAAAAAAAAAAATACATAATTATGTTTTGACAAGGGTCATTATGGGTTATATATATTTTATTTTATTTTCCACAAGGGTAAATATTTTTAATTACACCTACATATATATATATATATATTGTATGCATAAATATCATGCTTTTGTTCTTAAAATTTTTGCGGCCATACACCAATCAGCTAGTAATTTATCTAGTTGTATTACAGATGTTAAACCTGTTGCCATTGTATTACATGCCATGGCACCTATTTTTAAAAATTCAATTTGTATAACTTCTGAGCCAATATTAAATCTCCTTAAGACATTAGATGATGTTAAGGATATATCATAAGGTGTATGTCCTTCTTTTATCATACTATATGCAATATCATGTGCTTTTTTCCATTCACTATTAACACAATGTTTAAGTAAATTCTCAATTCTTTCAGGAGAAGGGATATCACATATATGTAATACATTTTCCTTATTTATAACTTCTAAACCTGCATATGTTGATTGTAAACAATTTACAGCTTTTCTTAAATCCCCATCAGCAATAAATGTTAAAGCATCTAATCCATCATCTGTATATTTTATATTTTCTAATTCACATATTTTTAATATTCTTTTTAAAACTTGATCATCACTTAATTTAAAATATCTTATAATTGCACATCTACTTTGAAGTGCATCAATAATTTTTTCAGATTGATTACAAGCTAAAGCAAATCTGGTTGTATCTGAATATAATTCCATTATTCTTCTTAAAGATTGTTGAGCTGCTGTTGTCATAGAATCTACTTCATCTAATATAATAATTTTATGTTTTCCTGGTGGTAAACTTATAATTTCTTTTGCAAAACTTTTTATTCTATCTCTTATCACATTAATTCCTCTATCATCTGATGCGTTTAATTCTAAAACAGCTTTCTTTGCTTGACTTCCGAGCATTTCGCTAGCCAGACATAATATGCTTGTCGTTTTACCCGTACCAGGAGCACCCTATAATAAAAAAGAAAAAAAAAAAAAAAGAGGAAAAACATATATATTTATATGTACATATAATTATATTTTTTTATATAATCATAAATATATATTTATATTTTTATGATCAATGAACCATTTTGTGTTAAAAAATTTAATATATTTTCTACACACTCAAGAAAAAAACATGTACATATATATATATATATATATATATATATCCTTTTCATAAAATATATTATCAAAGAAATTTTTTTTTTTTTACAGCTAAAAGTAAATTAGGCATATTTCCTGAAGTAATTATACTCTTCAATGTATTTATTACAAAAGGATTTCCTACTACTTCATCTAAAAATTCTGGTCGGTACTTTTCTATCCATATATCGATATTTCTCTTGAGTAATCTATTTTTGAATGAATCTTCTTCCATCTTTTTACAATCTAATCTTATTCATATATTTCAAAAAAATATATAATGATTCTTGAAAACGATAATATTATATATATATATATATATATATATTATATGTATGTATGTACTTTTTTTTTCTTTTAAAGCCCTTAATTATAAAAAAAAAAATTTCATGAATTTATAATATTATCAAGATAATATATATATATATATATTTTTAATATCAAATGATATATATTAGCGTACATGTATATATACCATTCTTATATTTAAGCTTAGATATTTTTTTCTTATAACAAAAAAATTACACGAATGAAATGAAAATTTATTATTATTATATTATATATATATATATTATATTCTTTATTTTTCTTATAATAATGTATATACATGTTATATAATAATATATTATATTACATACATCATTCGTGTAATTCAAATTTTATACTTATTTATTTTATTATTATTATTTTTTTTTTTTTATTTTTTTTTTTTTTTTCTCTCTCTTTATTATTAATGTCTACATTCTTATGATTTTTTTCAATTAAAATAAATTGAATGTTTTATTATTTTCTTTTTATTTATAATATATTAAATGATGTTTATTTCTGAATTAATAGTATTAAGTTTAAATTTATATTCAACCTATTTTAATATATATATATATAATATATATATTATATAAATGTATTACTTAATTTTTATCTTGCTTTAGTACCTTTTCTTTGAATATCTCTTTTTTCATTTTTCATTTAAAAATGAAATATTTTATTTTAAGTTCATTTAATTTATCATTTTATAATGATATTATATATATACATATATATATAAAATTTTATTTTGTTAAATAAATAAATGTTGTATATAATGTCAATATATTTGCTTTATTTAAATTTTTTTTTTTTTTCTTTTCTTTTTCATATATAAGTGTGTAATTAAAAAATATCAGTACTTCCTATAATTTAAAAATATTATGTAATAATAAACATTACCTTTTATAATAATAAAAATTTACTTTATTCAAATTATAATATGGATATTTATTATACTAAAATATAGTAATATATAATAGAGATAAATAATTATATAACCTATAGATGCATTCCTTCCCTTTAAAGGAATGTTTCATATAATATATATATATAAATTTTTATATTCTTTTATTTTTTTCATGATTATAATAGACAATAATTTATTTTTTTTTTATATTTATAATCATTTATTTATTTTTTTTATTTAAAAAATTCTCAACAAAAAGTTGTGTAATTATAATTATTTAGTATATATAATACGCACATTTTTTAGAAAATAATATATATACCAAATAATAAGTACACATTGAAAATAAACCTTATTTTTAATACAAAAAAAAAAATAAAAATAAAATTACATATATATATATATATATATATATATATATATATATATATATTATCATTTGAAATTATCTATATGCTTATGTAAATGTATGGATAAGCATATATGTTTGTTTGAAAAATCTTTTAAAGAATTGCATATATAACAATTTATATAAAAAATTACATAAAAAAGGTTCTCATTATATAATATGAATTCATATATTTAAAATGAGAAAAATCTTAGACATCCAAAAAATATCATACCTCCAAAGCATAAATAACTAGCTCTTATATAACAACCCTTATAAAATGATAAAAATCCTCCTTTTGATATATCTTTAATAGTTTCTATATATGATTTTCCCTATATATATATAAATAAATATACACATGTACATAAATATATAGATGTTTATTTATTTTTGTTTTTTTTTATGCTTATATGATGACACAAAATAATGAAATATAATGAAGAACAGTTGTTTTTTATTTTATTTTTTTTATTTTCATACATATATAATTTGTCTAGATTTAATTACATCAACGGGTGTTGTTAAAAATCCAGCAATCCCTCCTAAGAAAAATGATATATTAAATGTATAAAATTTTATATATAATTATATTATATATCTATTTTCTTTTTTTTTTTTTTTTTTGTTCTTTTGTTTGTTATATTTACCTGCCATTCCACCACACAAAGCAGACATAAGTGTGGGGTGTTTATCCGATAATTTTTTAAAGTCTTACATAATAAATAAATTAAAAAAGTAAATATAATATTTTGAAATGGTTTTCTTTTTTATAATTTATTTAATTATTATTATATTTTTTTTTTTTTTTTGAAAGTTACCTTTTTTTCCTTTCTCTTTTAATGATTCCCATAAAAAATATTGAATACAATCAAAAGGAATTTCTCTCGCTACCATAATTAAATAGCTATTAAATAAATATTTTGGCAAATCATTTTTATTTGATATATTATATATTGCCTTCAACATAGATACATTTCCTGATACTTGCATATTTTGTTTTAATATTTCAAAGGGGAGCCTGTAAATATAAAGAATATGTAATATTTTGCAGACATTTATTATAATAAAAAAAATAATAATAATAAATAAATAAATAAATAAATAAATAAGGCCTATTCACCTCAAGTTTATATAAATATTTCCTTTAACTATATTTACAACAAAATTTTTATATTTTTCTTATAATATATATATATATATATATTTTTTTTGTCTAAATATTTTATATTTTATACCTAATGATACATGCTGTAACTTCTGCTATACTGGTTGAAATTAAATATAAATAACTTTTGTTTATATTTGCATTGTAGTCTATATGCGTAAATAATATATATATATATATTATTACATGTTATTATGTGTTTCATTTAATATTTATAAAAAATATAATTTTCTATAATTTTTTTTTTACACACACATAAAACAAATACATTCGTATTTAATTTATTATTATACAATGATAAAAAGGTATGATAAATTATAGGCTATTTTTTTTTTTTTTTTTTTTTTTTTTATTACCTGTTAATACTTTTTTGGATAATTCATAAAAACAATAAAAAAAAGCGCTAGCTGGAACGGTACCTATTAAAGTTGGTAGAATACCATTATATAATTTTCTCGTATCATAAATTGAAAAGGAATTATTTGTTTGTATGTTTGTTTTTATGTAATCAATAGGAAATAATACAGCATCAACAATAGCACCAGAAATTGCTCCTGTGATTAAATTTTCTAGTAAAAAGAAAAATATATATATATATATATATATATATATACATACATATACATATATATATATATATATATATATATATATATATTATCTAAAAAAGATTAACATGAAGTGTAAATCTTATACTTTATTTTTATAAGTTTAATTATATATATATTTTTTTTTTTATTTTATTTTACTTAAATGCTCCATATATATTATTATTTTAAAAATATCAAAGATTGTATATATTTAAGAACAGAAAGGAGAAATATATAAAAAGGGGTTTTATCTATTTTATTTTATTTTTATTTATTTTATATATGATTCATGTGTATGAAATAAAAAAACTACCATTGTTTTATAACAATACACCTATATAATATTATATTTTCATATTAACTAATATATAAAATTTTGAAATATTATAATTTTTTATTAATTAGAAATATTCATATAATCATATGATGTTTTCTAATATGGGTGTAAAATATATTAACTGATATATATTTATATTTTATTTTTTCGTTCTTTTAAGCATCAAAAATTGTGTAAGTGTATGTGTAAGTTATAAAGAATTTTATTTAATTTGTATAAGCTATTCTTCATCGTGTTTTATTTTTCATATATATTATTAGATTATCATTACAATAAATATATTATTTATTATTATTTTATTATCCTTATATTTTTCCATTTAATAAATAAGATAAAATGTAATACAAAAAAAAATAAAATTATTTTTAAGTATAAATTTTATGGAATCACCATATAGAATAATATTCTTATATTAAATGTATCACACACGAGAATAAAAAATAATATATTATATCCTATTTATTGTACTTATATATATATAATATATATGTGAAATATAATATAAAGGATATGTAATTATTATATATCTCATTTTTAAATTAAAAAAAAGAAATAAAATAAGCTAAAATAAAATAAAAGAAACATCATATGTATGATATTTCACTTTAAACACATTCTTTTAAAAATAAAACAATAAAATAAATTATAAGGTAAAAAAAATTAAAATTATAAAAATTAAAAAGAAAAAAGATAAAATCCAAGATTGTTCTTTTTTCGTTTTATTATTATATATAATTATTAATTATTACATTTATATATTTTGTCATTTAAAATATATATATATATATATATATATATATATATGCATATTTTTTTTAAGGGTAAAAATAATTACCCTTTTAAAAACACACCATTAAAATATAAAATAATAAATAAATAAAATATTACATATGAAATATATAATATATAATTAATAATTATATTATAATTTTTTTTTTTTTTTTTTGAAGAAGAAGAATATATTCGACAAGAAATTCAAAAGGATTATATAATAATATATAATATTATACAAATAAATGTCATAAAAAGAGGCTTATTTTATTACAAGCAAATTATTATATATATATATATATTTATTTATTTATATATTAAAAACAAAAGTAGAAGAAGAATAAGAAAAAAAAAAAAAAAAAATGAATAAAAAATTAGAAAAAGGTTTTTCTTTTATTCGAAATTTCGCTGAGAAATATAAAAATGTTATTTTTCAAGGCTTCAAAAAAAGAACTGTGAAAACAATTAATAAAAAGAATCGAAAGAAAAAAAAACAAAATGTAACAAATATAGTGGACTTAAAAGTCGAAAATCCATTTATAAATGAGGAGAAAAAAAGGAAATTGGATAGTTTTTTAATGGATCAAGAAAATGAATTGGATTTGCAGGAAAATTACACCTTATTTAATAAATATAATATGACTTCAGATAATTTATTTTTCAATTCAAAAAATGATAATATATATAATAATTATAATAATACAAGTGGAACATTTTTGAAATCATTGAATATAGAAAACAAAAATGGGGATTTAAATGATGATAAAATAAAAATTAATTATCTTGACTCTTTAAATTCATTAGAGTTAAAAATTAAACAAGAAATTAAACAAAACAATGAATTATTATCAAAACAAAAGATGATGGAATTAAACGAATATCATTATAAAACACATAACAACGGGAAAAAAAGTGGAGTACGCGTAAAAAGAACTAATTCACATTTAAATAAGGATTCAAATAGAATATATAAAAGACGAAAAAATAATGATAATGAATCACAAATAGACAATGTAAGTACAAAATCTAAGAATAAGAAAAGAAAAAAAGCATATCCTCATAAGGAAAAAAGTTATAGTAATAATAGCAAAAATATAAACAATAATTCAAATATGGATTCTAAACAAATAAAAGGAACGTGTTTGATACAACATAACGATAAAATGATAAAAACAAATCTGTCAGATAATAAAAACTCAAAAATAAATACAGAAAATATATTACTTAAAAACAATGAATTAGTTCAGGAAAATGTGGAGAATAATTTAGTTTTTGGTAAAGATATATATGAAAATATGAATGATATGTTTCATAAAGTTTTTGAAGTAAATCAAGAACATAATAAAAATGAAATTACAAAAACATCAATTAATAATTTAATGGATAAAGAAAATATTAATATGTCACGTAATATAAATGTTAATAATATTGATAATAATCATATAAATGATAATCATAATGATAATGAAAGTAATATAAAAGAAGTTAAATCAAATACAGATCAAAAGGATTTGGATCTTTTTCATAAAAATTTAAATAATAATGGAACACCTTTTAAAGAAGATAATACGTTCGATATATTTTTCAATGAACCATTAGAAACTCCATCTATATTTCAAATGTAATAATAATATATACAAAACTCTGATTTGTCATAAGAAAAAAAAAAACTAAAATAAAAAATCAAAGAATTAAATTATTATTACAAATTAACACTATTTTTATTTGAATAATACATAATAGGAATGTTTTTATATGTTATGCTCCTTTTATTTTATATTATAAAAATCTTGAATATATTTGATATTATTATTATTATATATAGTTATAATTATTTTATATATATATATATGTATACATATAAATTTTTTTTTAGTACATAATTTGTTCTATTTTTTTATGATACAGCTTTATATATGTATTTTTTTTTTTTTTTTTTTTTTTTGCTATTTTTGTTATTAAAAATAAGAATACCAAATAATATTAACTTCTTAATTAAAATAAAATAAAATAAAAGTATTTTTGCATGTAACCAATATATGTGTATATACAAAACACATAATATATTATATATGAAAAGAATTCTTAGATGTATATATACACATTTTATTAATTACATACAGGATTGAGTAAATTATAATGCTGTTGATATAATCATAATTGAGAAATAAAAAAATGTTAATGAGATTATATATATATATATATATATATATAAAGAATACTACAATTTTTTCTATTTTTTATATTATTTGAATAATTTTATTAGAATACCAAATGTTATCTATTTCATATAACATTTAAAATAAAAAAGAAAAAGAAAAATATTTAAATAAATAAATATATATATATATATATTTTTTATTTTTATGTATAAAATATAACATATTCATTTCACTTTAAATATGAAAATGCTTATTTTAATATTATACACATGTATTACTTCCATTATATCACAAAATGAGCTTTATATTCAAGAAAATATATTATTTATGTAAGCAAATTATATATACATATATATATGTGTATGAAATAATTTAATATTTATGAGATCTACATATGCACATTAATGAGAATTTTTTTTTTTTTTTTTGTGTACAACCCCCAATTATAGGACTTGAAGAAAAAAAAAAAAAAAAAAAATTAAAAGTATAAGTAAATTTTTAAAGTGTATCTTAAATGTATTTTCGCATAAAAATATTCACTCCATATTATACACACACAAATGAAGAAAATACATAAATATATCCAAGATAAAATTAATTTTTTTTTTCTTTCTTTTTGGCTATCTATAAATATTTATATGACATTATTTATGAACACGTTCAGAATTTTTATTAATTATATATATATATATATATTATACAAGTATAAAGTATATGCTAGCTACATTATATAACAAGCATATATCTTATGCGTATGTACTTTTGTTTATTATTTTTTTTTTTTTCCCTTAATAGCCAACCAAAATTTTCCCATAACTGTACGTCTGATCATTAAAAAAAAAAAAAAAAAAAAAAAAAAAGAAAGTTATATATTTTAGCGTAAATAAAAAAATATAATGTATATAGGTCCATTTTTTATTTTATATATTTAAAATAATATGTTACTTTTTATATTTTTGTATATTGTATTTTTTAAATTATATTTTATTTTTAACTTTATTTTCTTCTATTAATTTATACAAATGCTTATAATCCTGTAATTGTATCAATGACATTTTTATAATGTAATTTCATAAACATAAGAATATTCTTATTTTATTTTAATCATTATTTATATATAATATATTTTTTTAATTATTTATTCTTTTCATTTTTTATCTTGAGAACAATTTATAAAACTGTTTACAAATTTTATTTTCCATAATTTTTTTACAATATATATTTTTTTACACAATTTAAATATAACTTATGTTCCTTTTTTTTTTTTTTTTATTTCGTGATGAAATATTTATGATATTTTACTTATTGTATATAATTGTCGATATATTATATATATATAATATAAAAGATAGAAGAAATTTTAAGTTATGATATATGATATTATACATAAAATAAGTATATATACATAATTTAGTTTATATAAGTAATATTTATGTATACATATTTATTTTGAAATATTATTTTCATAACTATACTTAAGTTATGCATCTTCTTATAAGAAGTAACATGTAGACATATGTATATATATATATATATATATATATGTATACCTTTTTATACTCATACATTTGAACATGTTATTGTTTAAAACCAATACATGAATTCTTTTAAATATACATTTTTGCGCATAAAATCATAGAAGATTATATTATTAATAAATTTATTATTTTTGTCAAAACATTTAAATGAAATTTTTTTATACTAGTGTAATAGAACATTATTATGCTTGAACAAATAAGAGTTATATTGTAACAGTAAAAGTATACATTGTTTTCCTTGGAGATTATTCTATATAACTGTGTATATATATAATGATGTAGTATTATATATAGAATACATGAATTTTATTATTTTATCTTTATTTTTTTCATGTATCTCTTTTTTATAGTAATTGATAACTTATAGTATGTTTTGATATATATTTATGGAATGTGTGAATTTTCTTTTTTTCTTTTTTTTTTTTTCATTATATTTATTATCTTTTCAGTATATAAAATGAACGTATATCTTTATTATTATTATTTTTTTTTTTAATTTTAATTATATATGTATATAGTTAAAAAAATATATTTCTTGTTGGCATTATGTATATAAACACATATAAATTTTTGCATGATATATTATATATATACAATAAAAAATATATATGTATTTATGAATAATATATAATTTTTTTCATTTATATTTTTATACAAAAAAAAAAAAAAAAAATGTTGTAATATTCTTTTTGTGTACTATATAGTAAAAATAAATTTCTATATATATATATATTAATAAAATGAAATTATATTTATTTTTATAGGACAAATTCATGTAATGTGCATATAAATAATAAAAAATATATATTTAATATTACACTTATATATACAATAAATTTATTCAAGAAAATTTTTTTTTTTTATTACTTAACTATAACAATTACATGTATGTTTTATTATTTATGTAGATATAAATTGAGTTAATATTTTTTCGTGTACTTGAAAATATATTTTTTTGAATTTTTTACAAAAAAAAAAAAATAAAATAATAATAATAAAAAAAATACATACATACATATATATATTATATATATATAAATTTAATATTCTTTAAATAATAAATAATTATTCATTTATACATATTTTATTTTTTTGGTAAAAATTTTAATACACTTCAAAAATTCATGGATGAAAAATAGAATAATTTTTTCTTTATTTTCAATATAGATGATACATCTTTATATATTTATTTATTTATGGAGTGTAAATTCTTTATATATTTCTTTAATATTTGACATGTTATATCTTTTTTACTAAAAAAAAAATATATAAGTTTTTATGAGATTATATTTCTATAAAAATTTATTTTATTTTTTATTTTTTTGTCCATTTTTTTTTTTTTTGCGTAATATTTATATTTTAACTATATTTAGATTAAATCTAAAATTCATAATGAAATGTATTTTAACTGAAATATTAGGAGAAAATATATATATATATATATATATATATATATAATTATGCATGTATTTATGTAGTAATTACATCTATATATGTTTTTTTCTTTTTTACTTTTTTTGTTTTTTTTTTTTTTTTTTCTTTTTTTTTTTTTTGGAGAAAAAAATAATATTACGTTCATTCAAATATCTTTAGATAATTTTTTTTATTTTTACTAATTAATATAATTATTATGTATTAACAATGCTTAAATTTTGTAATTTTTAATGTATAAGTACAGAAAATGTGTAGATACTAATATTTATATTTTTTTATTGAGAGATTCTGAAAATGAATTATGAAATATAAGTGTAAAATTTTACAGCAAAAAAAGTAAAGATTAATATAAATATATATATAATATTGTATATATTTTATTTTTATTGAAAAAAATGAAATCTTATTTTTTGTGAATATCTATATGAGTACTTTTTATGTCAATTAATTTATTATATTCATTTATTTTTTATAGGACCTTCAATTTTAAGACTTATATATATACTTTATTATTGAGCTTTAATAATATGAAAATATATATTTCAATGAAATATATTTAAGTATATATATATATATATATATATATCTTGTATTATTATATATGTTGTTGCTTTATCTATTTAAAGACTCATAAAGAAAAAAAAAAAAAAAAAATTAACATTAAATAAATAATTACAATAATTAGATAATTATTATTATATATATAAAGTGCTTATTGATTTTTTTATATGATATCATAAATTTAAAGTAAATGTTCGTGTATGTGGAGAATAGCTTATATATTATATCTATGATATTATATATGTAATATAAAACGAATTACAAATAATTATTTTCAAATATAATTTATAGTAGTATATACAATTTGAGAAGTATGTATATATATGTATGAAACTTCCTAATTTTTTTTTTGGAATAAATTTTTATGCATAAAATTAATATATACATATATATATACATATATATATATATATATATATATATATATATATGTCTTATGAGTTGACTAAATAATTTTGAGGTATTCCATTAGAACACTTATTTATATATAGTTCTATATATATTTATAATTTGAATCCAGAATATATATCAATTTTGTTTATTATTATTATACATTTTTATCACCCAATAGAATAAATTTATAACTTACATATTGTCTAGTAAAGAAAAACTTTTGGAATATCTCTATATAATGTAATATATAAAAAAATTGAAGAAAAAATGGTAGCAGTTTATGTAATATTGTATATGTATTAAAAAAACTACTAATGTGCAGATTCATAAATATAAGATATATTTTTTCTTTTTAGATTTTTTGGTACACATAAAAATATTATATTATTAACATATATATATATATATATATATGTATTGAAAACAATTTAAGGAGATGTTTATAGAGATAAGAATGGATTGAGTATTCTGATTTTATAAAATGTATATATATTAATATTTTTTTATTCATTTTTATTTGTACATAATTATATGAAATTAAAAATTTTTTATTTTTTATTTAAGAAATACACCAATTTTGCCACTCCTGTACATATATTGAAAAATATATACAATATGTATATGTACATATATATATTATTACAATTATATGTAGCCATAAAATTAAGATATGAATATATTCGTATAATATATAATAATATTTTATAATATATATATATTACATTTATATATGCATATATTTTTTATAGCCGTATAAATATTTATTTTTCCTTTTCATTATAAATAAAGAATGAATAAAAATACACTATCAAATAATATACACGATAAAAATTACAAATACTCAAAAAATAGACAAGCAAGTAATGATGAGATGGCATACATTACAAATGAAGAAATAAATATGAACAACTCCCATGTTGTAAAAGAAAAAAGTAGTGACTGTAATAAAGATGGAACTACATTTAAATTGGTTGATAAAAATAATAATGATATGTTATTGAAAGATGAAACCAAGGAATATACTCCTAAAAGTAGTAATAAGGATACAGTATTTTTAGGTGAAAAGGGTAATAGGTATTTAGAAAATACCATAACAAATAGGATAGATATACCCTTAAATAGAAAGAATATTAGTTCAATAAACAATAATAATAATAATAATAATAATAATAATGATAGTATAAATTTTAAAAATAAAGTAGATAATAATTCTAGCCTTTATAACACAGCAATATACACAAACTATGATAATATAGGATGTACTAGGGATGATATATATAATAATAACTGCATAAATAATATTGATAATGCTAAAAGTAGGGATAATAATAATTATATTAAGAGTAATAAAATTATAAAGCGCAAGAAAAATAAAATTATGTATTATAATAATACTCACAACAATCATGCTATTACACAAAAAAATGGATATGATATTCAAGAAACATGTAATTCATTAGATATCATTGATAAGAATAAAACAGAAGGAGTATATAATAATGATGAAACAAATATGGAATGTATTGAAAATAAATTGGAAGATGTATATAATAACTCGAATATATGGGATAAGGTGAATGTATCTTTATCTAACTGTAAGTTATCTGAAGGAGAAAATGAAAAACGATCGGAGGAATTTTATTTAAATAATTTGGTTTCTGACAAAATTGATATGAATAACACTTGGAATATAAACAACATGAATAATAATATGATGTATTCAAATAATTTGGGATATGAGGAAAAGAATTATCATGTACCTAAAGAAAATTATAAAAGATGGACAGATGAATATAATATAGATGAAACGTTTATTAAAAAAAATGATTTGGAAAACATAAACCCTGAAATAATAATAAGCAATTATAATAATAATAATATACATAAGACAAGTGAAAACATGGAAAATATTAAAAATAATAATAATTATATAAATGATCGGGGTACAATTAATGGTGATAATTTAAAAAAACCTACAAATGATAATATGTATCATAATGAATATAATAAAAATAAAAACGATGATAATACCAAGTATAAAAATAATAGGAACTATAGGAACAAATATATGAATAAGAAAAATAATAAAAATAAAACTAAAAATAATTCTAATAATAAAAGTGAATGTATAAATGATGGAACGAATTGTTCTCTCTATGATAGTATAAATAGTTATAATATAAATAATAATAATAATAATATTAATAATAATAATGTTGAAAATGTCACAAATATATTTAAAAACACTCAGTTTTCTCATTTTACTATGAATGAGAATAATATCAGAGAAGATAATTCTAATATTCCTGTTCATACAAATAAGTATCGTTTAATGCAAAAAAATGTAAATGACATTATTAATTTTAATATATCAAAGAATAATAGTACAAACGAAAGTAATATTCTGGTAGATAATATGAATGATAATTTAAAAGAAAAAAATGATATGCCAGATGATATAGATAAATTTCTTTTTAATCAAAATGATAACATATCAGTGGATGGTAGTAAATATATGATGAATAATTTAGAAAAATGCAAAACATTTATGGAAGGAGAAAAAGAAATAAATGATGTAATTGAACATATAAGTGAAAAGGAAAATATTGATACAAAAAAAAAGTATAGTAATAAAAAAAAAAATCATGTACCTAATTTAAATAATACATTTAATACTTTGAAAAATAATATATATCATAGTGTAGACCAAAAGGATGAGGAAAAATTGGGATCTAATATAATTAATAATATGAATAGTGATATTAATAATAATAAAATGAATGCTAATGGTAATAGTAATATTAATGGTAATATTAATGAAAGTGGGAATATTTTAAGTGTGAATATTTCACAACATAATAATTTAATAAATGATATGAATTCTATTGTATCAAATGAGTACACATATATGAATGAAAAAAAGGATGAGAATAATAAAGTACCTTATAATTTTCAAATGAGAAATATAGAGGATAATTCTTCTTGTAGGAATAACATAAATGATGTTAATTTATTTGGGAATAAAACGTATATAAATGTACCAAATAATATGGTTACAAAAATGTTTAATGATACAAATAGGTCTACTAATAATAATATGAATAGTGAATCACATATATATGAAAATGCCCCAAGTTTTAACACTTCTCTGGTTGTGACAAAAGCAAATATGCAAGATAATATAAATAATAATATGAACATTATACATAATAATAATAATAATAATGGAGCACATTTTTTTAATGGTGGAAATAATTCTGTTCATGTCAATTATACGAAGAATACATCAAATGAAAAAGATGCTTTTAATAGTAGCGTTTCAAAAAAAACCTTAAACGAAAATATGAGTATAGAGAGACCAGTTATATTAAATAATTCACAAATGTTGGAAGCATTTATTCAAGGAAGATTATGTTTAAGTTGTGATTCGTTAGATCATCCTATGCCATTATGTCCCAATAATTCTTTCGTATGCCCTAATTGTCATAACGTTTCACATAGAGGAAATGATTGTCCTATGAAATGCCGTTTTTGTTTAAAATACCACATGGGTATTTCCATAATGGACTGTTTAAAAAAAGCAAGGATACAAACTGAGAAGAATAATTCTAATCATGATAAGAAGGATAATCATAATAATAACTGTAGTAGTAGTAGTACTAATAATAATATGAATAAAATGAACAAAACTTCAAAAAGTAATGATGAAAAAGTTAATATAGGTCCACGATTTGATATTAGTACAAGGCCTGATAATTCATACGGTAGAAGTGTTTATGTATCTAACTTAAGTGAAGACATTTCAAATATACAATTAAGAGATACTATAAATTTACATCTAGATAATGGTTTTGTAGTAAATATAGACAGACAAGATGGATATGCTTTTGTGGAATTATCAAATTTATATTCTACCTTTCAATTAGTACAAAAAACTGTTAGTATTAATTTTAAGAAATTAAAAATCCAATTCAAAAAAACTGGGCAGTTTTTAATACCAGATAATCTTTCACAAAGTTTTGGAAATATGAAAAATTTTAACATGAACATTAATATGAATAATATAAATACTATGAATAATATGAATAATATAAATACTATGAATAATATGAATAATATGAATAATATAAATACTATGAATAATATGAATAATATGAATAATATGAATCATATAAATAC
The DNA here is from genome assembly GCF_001602025.1 of Plasmodium gaboni. Lineage (NCBI taxonomy): Eukaryota > Apicomplexa > Aconoidasida > Haemosporida > Plasmodiidae > Plasmodium > Plasmodium gaboni. Next base: position 1,483,941 of record NC_031492.1, on the reverse strand, counting down.
TATGAATAATATAAATAATAATAGCCATAATGATAATAATATAGTCGAATATAACAATAAAAAATCTTTAATTGGTCCCAGTAATATTCTTTCCAAAAATATACCAAACCATATGATAAATAAAAACTTGTCGAACAAAGGTGCAACCTTTATAAATATTCCAACTAATAGGAGCAGGCAATATAATAATAGAAGTGCAAACAATAAAGGTAATATGGGAGCAAACAAACAATACAATAACAAGAATAATAATAATAATAATAATAAAAAGAAAACTAATACTAATATGAATACAAATCATAATAATAAAAGTAACCAAATTAACAATATAATTAATAATAATAATATTAATATTAATAATATTAATAATATTAATAATAATAATAATATTAATTTTAATCAATTTTGCAATAATAATATTATGAGTGTAGAAAGTTCTAACATAGCAAAATTTACAAACAGCCATTCATTTAATGCAGATACATTCCTTGAAGGTAAAAATAAAAATATTTACAAATCTTCTCATTCAAAATGTTCAAAGAATACATCTTATTTTCTTAATAACCAACAAAAACAGTTTCATACAACAGAATTACAAAAGATACATCAAAATTCAATCGAACCAAGTGAAGAAGTCAAAAAAAATGAGAGTAAGGAAAATATTAAAAAAAATTTTACATGTAGTAATTCATTTGGTAATGAAATCAATAAATATCATATTGCTCAAAAAGAGAATAACAAAATTTTAGCAGAAAATAATTACCAGAAAAATAGGAATTCATACAATGTTAATACGATAATATTAGATCAAAATAAAACTTGTCAAGGTAATAATTTATATGGTTCTATGGAATATAAGATTAACATGGAGAATAAAAATATTTTTTCAAATGAATGTAATATTTCATATGATAATAATTTTATATATAATTATAATTTTTCTAATGATAATAAAGTTCCTTATAAATGTAGTACCTATAATAATTATAATTTCAATAATAATAATAATATTAATAATATTGGTTATCAAAATTATTATGGCACCACTTATAACCATGGATTGCCAAAGGTTAACGAAAATACTGATAATTCATCTAGTGACATTCCTTTTAAAAACCATGATAATAAGATGATAAATGATTATATGAATTCAAATACGAATACAACAGCCTCAGGATTTTGTCCAAATACCTTATTTACAACTAATGACATAAGTAATAAATTAATGAATCAAGAAGTTAATATATATATGAATATATCGAATAAAGAAAATGGACAAATAAATAAAAATATGAGAAATGAAACCAATAAGACTATGGAAACAATTACTACATCTTCTGATAATATAATGAATGCATCTTTTTTTAATACTATGTTATATGTCAAGGAGGATTATGTTGAAAAATGTGATGAAGGAAACCATACCATTAACTGGATGGGGTATACTGGAATAAATAATAATAATAATGATAATATAAATATAATGAATAGTAAGAATAATATGGATAATATGAACAATATGAACAATATGAACAATATGAATAATATTATTTATAAAAATCCTCAAAGGAATTATATGAATAATAATGACATAGTTGTTAATACTTTGAATACATTTCCTCATGAGAATAAAAACATATCTCCAAAATATATGAACGAAAAAGAAAATGATGAATTTGAATATAATACTCATTTGAATATAAAAAGTATTCTAGATGATGCGATAGAAATTAATCAGAACACAATAGATTACGATCAATACAATTATTATGATAATATCACAAATTTTAACAATAACAATAATAATAACATTGACAAATATACTATTCAAAATGATGTGGATCAAAATACAGTTACGAATTATAATACATCAAATTATAATATACAGATGAAAGAAGAAAATAATTATAAAGAAAATGATTTATTATATTATAATAATTGTGATAAAACAAATATCAAAAATGAGGAAAGTATATATATAAATAAAAATATATGGAAGGACAAAATTGATAATTCTTATAATATATGTAATGATATGTTTTTTGGAAATAATGACATTTATGATATCTTTTCAAATTTTAATTCAATCAAAATGTATGAAAATAACATGGTAAATGATAATACTATTGAAAAAATAGGAAAGCATGTGAATATTGATAATATTATGAATGAAACTATTACAGATCATATAGAAAATGACGGTACTATAGATCCTATAGAGAATGATATTACTATTGATCATACACATAATAATAATGGTGAAGATAATCATATCGAATATAATGACTCTTATATTTTTAAGAATAATATAAGATTGAATAATACAAGATTAAATAATGACACATGCCAAAATGTAGAAGATTGGAATAAAAACAAATTATCTGATATATTGAAAAAGAATGAGAATATAATGTTTCATGATAATAAAGATATGACAAATGAAAATGTTCAAAATCAAAAGGACATAGATGATCTTGAAATTTTAAATATTCCTTATATGAAAAATATGAAGGATAAAGAATTGGATGCAATCGAGCAGGATTTAGAAAGACACATCAAAGCCTTATGGAATATAAGAAAAATAAAGATAGTCAAATCTTACGACATTCAAAAATAATTCATTCAACATATATATATATATATATGAATTTATTTTTTCCACCTCAATATATTTTAATTAATATATATATATATATATATATATATATATGAATTTATTTTTTCGACCTCAATATATTTTAATTAATATATATATATATATTTATTTATTTATATATTTATTTTTTCATACTTTAATTAATATATTTAATTAATACACATATATTTATTTTTTCACTCTTTAATTAAGAATTTAAATTTATTCATATATATTTATTTTTTCTTTAATTCATAAATAAATAAATAAATATATATATATATATATATATATATATTACACTTACTATTATGATATAATAATCGTTTATTAATATTTTATATTTTATTTTGATCATACATTTTTACTTTATATTTATTACCACACATATAAATATATATATATATATATATATATATAATGTTATTAATTATTAAACATAATATATAATATCTTATATTTAATTAAAAATAAGAAAAAATAAAAAAAAAAAAAAAAAAAAAAAGATTCAAATATATTAGTTATAAATATGTAGATAAAAAAAATTGTATAAATATTTATATAGTATAATATTTAGTGTTTCACTTTTTGTGGAAAAAAAAATATATAATTAATTTTATATACATTTTTAGTACGCATTAAAAATGTAAGATGAATTAAATATCATATGCGTTAATATATATATATTTAATATATATATTAAGTATATGGTATAATATATATGCGTGTATTCATTATATAAGTAAGAATAATAAATTAGCAAGTATAAAAAAGAAAAAAAGAGAAAGGCTTTTTCTTGTTTGTTTTTTTTTTTTTTTTATAACATATTCATTTTCAATTTCTAATATATATATATATATATATATATATATATATATATATATATATTTTCTTTTTATTTGTTCATATTTAATTTTTGTTTATTTTTAAAATGATTAGTCTTGTAAAACTGGGGAAGGTCATCAATTTGTCTCCAAGAAAGAAATTTTTTTTTTTTTTTAGAACAATCAAAGGACGAAGGAGAAAAGAGAAATATGAAGATTTAGAAAATAAGCATTTATATTGGTGTGTTAATAATATGAAGAAAGAATATTTAGATAAGGGTTCTGATGATTTAGTAGAAATAATAGAAAATGATGATATCGAAGAACAGCTTTCTGATATTGTTGGAATAAAAGCAAATATACCAAGTAATAGTTGTATCAATGAGAATGCAAAAAAGTTATATATTCATGAACAGAAAAAAAATGTTATAGAAAGATCAAAAATTGAAGAAATAAATAAGATTTTCAATCCTTCTTTGGATGTGTTAAAAGATAAAGAGTTAGATTTTTCAAGTGATGCTGATAATTATTTAATAAGAAAGGAGATAGAAAATAGAACGGATAATATAATCAAAAATAAAAATAATAATAATAATAGTAATAGTAATAATAATAATAATAGCAATGATAATAATATTAATTGGGATGGTCACTTTTTTGATATAAAAGAAGGAAAGGAAAATATAAATAATAATATGAGTAAAAGTGTGAATAAATTATCAGATAAGAATTCTAATAATACTTTAGTTAATAATACATATGATAATATGATACAAAATTGTAATAGTAAAACTGATATTAATATGGATAAAGAATATTGTAAAAATGAGAAGAATGATAATATGGATGATTATAATTTTATGAATGTTGATAACGATCAAAAGAGTAATTCTCTTTTTGATTATGAAAGCTTGAAAAGTAAATCAAATTATCAAGATTTAACACATGCAGAATATGATTATATGAATAATTTATATCTTAAAAAATGTGATTTAGATAGAAAAATCAGATGGTTCAAAATGAATAATATGCTGAATCCAGTAAAAGAAGCGAAAAGTATTATAAATTCTTTGAAATTAAGTAAAGAAGAAAAGAAGAAAAATAATAATGAAGAGAATGATGACCCCTTTCTTATTAAAGAAGATATAAAACCTTATTATCAAGATGAAGGTAGATTTTCTAATAAAATTGAAAAAATATGTGAGCAAAATCAATATGATGAAATTGTATCAAGAATACGAATGAAAATAAGAAAAGAAAAATTAGAAAATTCAAAAATAATAAAAGAAAAAATACCTAATGTAGCTAACCATATATTAGATCCTATAAAATATCATGTAAATAGAAGAAGAATAAGAGTAGAAAAGCTTTTACATACACATTTAGAACAATTATTAAATTGTAATAATTCATATTTTAGATTTTATCTTTTAAATGGTTTGTCTATTTCTATTCATCATCTAGAAATGAAATCTACACGATCCATGTGTAAAATTGTATATTCCTTGTTAAATAAAAATGTCACACATGATATGATAAAAGACAAATTAGAGAAAGTCGCATTTGTATTAAGAAAATTATTAGCAAGAAAATTACAGTTAGGTTATACACCTCCTTTGAAATTTATACCTTTAAGTGATCAACAAGAAAAAAATATTAAGCATATACAATATTATAAATTATATTCCAAATATAATCATCCTTCATATATATCTGATAAGAAAGATCAAACTACTAATTTAATTGACTTTTATAATAAAGACTTGGCAGGATTTTAAATAATAAATGGGAAAGCAAAGATATATATTTGAAATATGGTGATATTATATATATATATATATATATATATATATATATATATATATGTATATGTGTATTTTTTTTTTTTTTTTTTTTTTTTTTTTGTTATTTTATTTTATTTGAATTTTTTCTTTTCTTTTTCTTTAATTTTTTTTTTTTGTACCCAAAATAAGATTCTTTGTTTCTCCTTTAACAAATTAAAAGAAAAGCAAACTTTTATATATAATTCAAATGTTGTCGCAATTTTTTTATTGCATATATTACATTTACTTAAGTTATCCTTTAAAATTATTATATTCATATTTTATTTATTTTTTTCAATTTAAGACAAAAGAAATTTCTATGGAATTATGCTATTTTTTCATATTTCACGTATAAAATATACTATTTTTTTTTTTTTTTTTTTTTATATATTTGGAAATCTAATGTATTTTTAAATGTTTAAAAAATTGAATACTTACATATTTTTATACTTTTTTACTTTTAGTTCTTTATTTTAAAATATATAACTTTAAAAAATATTAAAATATTACGATGGATAAAAAAAAAAATATATTATATATATTTAAATTATATCCTGAATATATAAATAAAATATAAATAAATATATATATATATATATATATATATATATATATATATATATATAATATGAATAATATATAAAATTATAAAAAAAAAAATCTCATAAAATTTCAAGTGTATAATTATATATATATATTTAGTTATATATGTATAGTATATATTAATATAAAATAAATAAAATTTTTATATTTATAACTATTTTATTATTTTTTTTTTTTTTAAATATATATATATAAATGTACATAATATTTGTTTATAAAGAATGGCTTATATTTTATTTTGACTTAATTTAGATTCATTTTAAGAATAAATGTGGGAATTATAATATAATAATATTATAAGCATATATATTATATTTTTCACCTTACATAATATATATATATATATATTTATTTATTTATGTAATTATTTTTTTTCTCTTTCTTTTTCTTTTTAATATGTTTCAAAAAATTCCCATGAAAGTAATTTTTTTTTGAATATAATATTTTAAAAGGAGAAAGAAAAAAAAAAAAATAAAATAATAAAATTATTATAAGAAGAAAGGACTATATATTTTAGTTTCCTTATCAAGAGAAGTAGAAAAAGTAAAGATTAAAGATTATTGAATATTCTCAATATTCAATATTTTTAAGAGAAAAAAAGAAAAAAATGGAGAAACAGAAGCTGTTAAATATTTTACAAAGGGAGTTAAAAGAATATGGAGGTAATTAATAATATAAGGACAAAAAATGAAACAAAATAAAATAAAATGATTATATAATTATATATTTATGCGAAATTTTGTATATATATATATATATATATATATATATATATATATATATATATATATATATTTATTTATTTATTTATTTATTTATTTAAATATGTATATTATATTTACCTTTATTTTTTAGATGAAGAAATGCTATCGTGTTTTCATCGATTTTATGAGTCTATTGACGCAAATGAAAATGAGCATTCTAAAAAGTTTTTCAATGAGCTGATTCAACAAATGAAGTAATTTTAAAAAAATAAAAAAATTGAAAGAATAAGAAAATAGTACTTAATAATATATATGATCCGTGTTTTTTTTTGTTTTTTGAATAAAAATGTTGATAAATTTGGGGTTTCTCAAGAATTACATACATACATACATATATATATATATATATATATATATATTTATATATATGTATATATAATTTTTTTGTTGTAGGAAGCTATTTATTATTTATCATAAAAGAAATAAAAGGGATTTGATTGAAAAGATAAAGAATTTTTTTAAAGAAGAAAGTAATGAAGTAAATATTATAGATGTTGAAAATAATGATAAAGATAATGATAGTAATTTTAATTATGAAGATGATTATTTTACAAACAATGAAGATATAAATATAAATGATGATGATGATAATAATAATAATAATAATAAAGTAAGAAGAAAAGGTAAAAGAAGCAAAGATCCAAAAGACATGAAGTTACCTCACTTTAAAAATCATTATTCTTTTCTATCTACAAATTTATTTGATAATATAAATTTACATGATTTAAAAAATAATGTTTATGAATATGACATTTTTAAATTATATAATACTCATGTGGAAATGATATTATTAGAAGATAATAAGGATATAACAATAGATGATGAACCATATTTTTATGAAACCTTTGAATATTTTTTTAATGTATTATGCTTATTATATTTTTTAAAAAATATATATTTTGATTTAAATTATAAAACAAATGAAAATTCTTATTCTTTTCTTTTTAAAGGTTTTGAAGAAAGGAAAAATAAAGTTTTAAGTTATTTTTTTATTTTAAAAAAATTGAAAATACATAAATTAATGGATAATGAAGTTATCAAAATTTTCTGTAATTTTTTTCAATATATATATATAAATGAATATTTGATTAGAAATATATTTGATGTATCTATGAATAGTTTTATTTATACAGCTGTTAAAAATTTTCAAAAAAAATATAAAATGGATAATATCTTAGTATCATTACAATCTTTAACAGATGCAGATTATTCAGAACAACAACAAAAACAAACAATTAATAATGATTCTGAAAAAGTTATTTGTGATCATACAACATATGTTAATAATACATCTTCAAAAAATTCCATAAGTGATTATAATATATGTGTCAATAAGTCAACAAATGAATTGACAAGTTGTAATAATAATAATAATAATAAAACATTAGAAAAGTCAGAAATATCTGGAAATGAAATTATATGTCAGGAGAGCATTCCAAATAATAATAAGATAAATAAAATGAACAACAGTACTATTAATAATAATAATAATTATTATAATAATAATTATAATAATAAGGTTAATAATAATCTTTTTAGTAATAACTATTGTGTGAAAAATAGTCCAAATCATGAAGATTATTTAAATAAAGAATTAAATAATTTCTTTATTACACATAATCAAAATAAAGGTAATAAACATTCCTTTATTGATATTATATATAATGATATTAATTTTGATAATATATATACAGATGAAATAATTAATTGTTTGTTTTATTTCTTTAATAATCCTTATCTTATTTTTACCTTTCATAAAAATGTGCTATATTATATTGAGAAAAAAAGTAGAGATGCCAATTTTTTTCATTCTTATAAAAATGCCATTGCTTTAATTAAATATTTAAATTATTGTGTAACTACGATTTCTATAATTTTCCATATTTTTGTAAGCGCAGGATTATTCTTTAATAAACATATTATGATAATAGAATCTAATAAATATCTAAACTTTTATAAACTATTAAACTTTGATAATCTTCTTGTAGATTCAGATATGTATGATCAAAAAAAGAAAAAAAAACAGAATCCATGCGAATATAATAATAAAAGGAATAATAGCATATATAATGTATCAAAACGTCGTAGTTCTACTCACATTAATTCATCACCTGGAATTCATGAAAAGGATGAAAATATAAAAAACAAAAGCCAAAAAAATGTGGAATCATTTGATACATTAAATGATAGTAGTTCATATAATGATGACAGTATTAATGATAATGAACTGGTAGTACATAGTAATCCATTCGATAAAAAAAATTACGGAAATTTAAAAGATAATAAATTTTATGATTTTAATATTATAAAATATTTAATGAAATATAAAAATGTTGTTAGTAATTTAAATCAGGATCATTTTAATAAAAAGGATTATTCCAATGAAAGTGAAGGAGAGGTTGATAATTTTGTTAATTTAGGTCATTCAAATGTGAATAGTAGAGGTAGTTACACCAGTAGTCAATATAATAAAGATGATGTAACTAATTCTTCTTATGATAATTCTAATTCATATTCTGATGAGGATTATAGTAATAGTGATACAAGTAAATTTGAAGAAAAAAGACATAAGAATTCATATAAAAATGTTAAATATAACAAATCAAGTGATGATTATGAAAATGATAGTAGTAGTTCAAATAATAATAATAATAATAATACATATAGTGATGATAATTTCAATAGTTATAATACAAATAGAAGAAATACACAAAGAAAAAGTAAAAAGATGAACAAGGAAAGATTCGAAAAAAAGAATAAAAAAATAAATCAAGAAGATTCTACAATGTCAGATGAATATAATATGAATAATGGTTTATATTCAAATGAGTATACTAATAGAAGTATATTTAATGATATATTACATAAAGCAAAAAAACGAAAACGATTTTATGATTTAATAAGTAATATAAATAGAATGAAAAATACATTTAATGTTAATAATATTAATAAAAATAAAAGTATTGATTTTAATTATATAGAAAATATTGATACTATATCATATTTTATAAGTATATATAATTCAGAACATATTTTCCAATTTGATTATTATTTTTTAAAATTTATTGCAGAAATATGTACAACATATAATAATTATATTAAATCATATTTAATTAATATAAATAATAATAGTAATCTGAAATATAAAAGGGAATATTTAGATAAGATAATAAATCAAATAGAAAATTTTTTAAATGAAGTAACTAAATTGATATATGTATATACATGGTGTATTTTATATATATTTGGTCATTCATATTCTTATGTGAAGTATGCAAAATATTTTTATCAGAAGAAATCTTTTTTCTTATTAGATAAAAAACCACATTTTATATTTAATCAGTTTAGTTATATTACTCAAGAATCTGATAATATTTCAAATAATAATAATAATATAAATGAAAAGAATAATATATATAAAAACAAAAATAATAATATAAATAATGAGGAGGAACATTTTGATTATCGTAAACATTTATATAATAATTATAATGATGATATACCTATGAATCATTTTTTTAATCCAAGTAATATTGTAGAAAATTTAAAATATAATTATGAATTAAAAAGAAATACATCAGAATTTGATAACTTTAATTTTAATAATTTAATACATATTTATAAAAATTCATACTTTCAAAATATTGTTGATAAATTACAATTGAATTTAAAATTTATTGACAATATTTTATTTACTTTAGATAATATATTAAAAAATAAAAAAAGGAAAAAAAAAAAATTTCTTAATTATTTATGTGTAAAAGATCAAAAGTTAGATGATATATGTAACTCTATAGATAATCTAAAAAGAAATATAAATAAATATAGAAAAACATTTCATTATTGTTTGAATTTTAATAATATAAAAAATGTTATTATGCTTACATTAGAAGAAATGAGTATGAGTTCTGATAAATTAGAATTAAATAAATTATTAAATGAATATTTAAATAAACTCGAAAGTAGAGGACAATTAAAAAAAAGACAAAAAAAAATAAATATCAAAATTATTGATAATAATATTATTCTTGATACAAATAATATAAAAAAAGAAAGAGAAAGAGAAAAAAGAAAAAGTGTAGAAAATTTTTTAAATAAAAAGAAATTTCTTAAATCATATATGGATATAAATGATATATCAAATCATTTAATAGATAAAAGAAGAAATAAAAGTATTAAAATGGGAACAACCAACACAAAAAACCACAGAACTAGTAGTAATGTAACTAATAGGAATCGTAGTCGTAGTATATTATCTAGTTCATTTTTAGAAAAAAAAGAAACAAACAAAAAATTTTCAATGAAAAGTCAAAAGAAATATAGTGAATATGTGAACACTAATAGGTCATATATAAAAAACAATTCACATATAAATAATAAATTAAGTATTTGTATGGATAATAATAAAAATGATGATATAAATAAAAGCTTTATCATAAATGATAATACAAATCGTGGTTCAATAACTAATAATAGTTATTATCATAAGAATAATAAAAAATATGAACATAGTGTAAATGATAAAAATGATATGTTAGAAAGATCAAGTAGGAGAAGTCATAATTATTATTCAAGTAGTGATGATAACAAAAGTGATAATTATAATATAAATGATAATAGTGATTATCATTATAATGATACAGATACGGATGAAGATAATGAGAATTCTAGTGATAATTACAAAAAAGGTGGTGATCAAAATGGTAACAATTTAAATAGTAATAATAATAATCATAATAATAATAATAATAAGAAGAAACAAATGAATGAACTAATTTTTAATAGTGAATATCATACAGAAAGATTAATATTTTTTTTCAATTTATTAAATGGAAATAATTTATTTTATTATTTATCATTACATTATTTAGTTAAGAATGAAAAGATAATGGAAATATTACATTTTTTACCATTAAAATATTTACTGGACTTATTAATATTATATGATTTAAAAGATTATATTAAATTTAAAACTATCATTAGAGTGTTCAGAATTATTTATGAATTTCAAGATTTTTCTCCAATTTTAAGAGAAGATATATTTTTTAATAAAAATAATTATTGTTTAGAAAATGCAGATTTTATGAATTATGAATTTTGGTGTACATTTTTAACAGTAAATAAAAAAGATCTTTCTCCCAAAAAAGCTTATGATGATGATAATTATAATAGTATTTTTATGGCTCTTAAACAAACAGCTATAATATATAATAATATGAATGATAAAAAAGAAGACGATTATGACGAATTAAAAAAAAGAGATGATTATTCAAATGATGATGATAATAATGATCATAATGATCATAATAATAATAGTAATTATTATAATGATGAGAAATATCTTCATATGGATCATAATTCTCATGATGTAAAGAAACATGGATTTTTTGTAGATTTAATAAAAAGAGTATTTTCTTTATTTAATTTTTCAAATACATTAAAAAGTTATCCTGTTTTATTAAAAGAACTATTACAAAAATTATTAATAAATATTATTGGAAAACATAGCTGTATAAATGATAATAAAAATTATAAAGGTTATAATAGTATCAAATATTATGCTTTAAAATTTGTATATAATAATTTAAAAAATTTAACATTCGAATGTAATACTTCTTCATATTATAGTTATACTATAAACAATCAAACAGAATTATATAATATTAGTATACATAATTTTATATTATATCATATATATGAATTAGGTATGAGAACGAAAGAACTTATTATAAAAAGTTCATGTTTTAAATTAATAAAATATTTATTAACTGAATATTATTATTATCCAGATATATTTAATGAAAAATGTCATGAATTAATTAATTCAGATATTAAAATAAATAAATTTTATATTAAAAATGTTATATTAGATTTTGTCTCATTCAATATTATGATATGTCATCTTCAAAGAGAGTTAACATCAGATTTGAATGTATTAAATAATTTAGATTTATTTAATTATTCTATAAAATCTATAGCAAATTATTTAATAGGTTATAAAAATAATTCTTTCTTTTTCTTGATTGATAAAAAAATGGTAAAAACATTATTAATCAAATTAACATTTATGATGCCCTTTATATATAAATTAAAAATACCTGCATGTGTTATTAGACTTTATATACGTGTTATTAAATCTTTGGATAAAGAAATTTTAGATACTATACACAATTCAAACAAAATAGATCTCATATATGATAGTTTGTTTTATATTATTGTAAGTCACTTTATATATTTCTTTTTAAATATGAACATTGAACTCGATGAGGAAGCATCCAATATTTTATCATGTAATTATAATAAAGGTGCCTTCCCAAAAAAATTTGAAAAAAATGACAATTATATTAAAATTACGAATGACACATCTGAGGAAAAAGAAAATGGAAATTCACAAGAGGATGAAGAGCAACTTTCTTGTAGAAATATTAATTCATTTGAAAAAAGTCTTGATGACGAAGAAGATAAAGATAATAAGAAGAAAGGAAAAGGTAAATTTTTATGTATTGACGATGAGTTCAATTTTGAGAAGAACGAGCAAAGTGAAATGGATCAAGAAAACGAAAGAGATGAACCCACTGCAGAAAATAAAAGTGAAGATAGTAGAAGTGATAATGATGATAGTCAACATAGTGACTATAGTAATGATAGTAATAATAGTAACAATAGTAATAATAGTAACAATAGTAATAATAGTAATAATAGTAATAATAGTAATAATAGTAATAATAATAGTAGCAATTCAAACAGCCAAAATGAAGATTTATCGAAAAATCAAATAAATGATGATATAAGTGCAAAAAATTTTAATAAATTATCAGATGTATTATATATAAGAAAAATAATAAATGAAAACAGTAATTTTAATTTAGAAAATAATTATTTTATAAATTATTCATTATACATTCTTCATAAAGAACATTATTCTATATATGTATTCTTCTCAACGTTTTTTAAAAATGCCTTAAAAGAATACAATGAAATATGTAAAAGTCAAAAAGTTTAAGCTTTTTTTAGCTATTATTAATACATCTGATAATTTATTAAAATTTTTTGCACTTATATCATCATTTATTTGATTTTTCGATAAATCT
>NC_031492.1:1467257-1470101 GCF_001602025.1 Plasmodium gaboni | reverse complement strand
AAAAAAAAAAAAAGAAAAAAATGTTTAATGATGATCAAAATGCAAATAATTATTTCCCAACTAAATTAGGAATTGATAGACCTGCTATTGATTTTACATCTTCAGGTATAAAAAAATTAAATAATTTATACGTTTATCAAATATGTTATTTTTTTCGTATTATATATTTCTATGACACTATGTATACATACAAATAAATATATATATATATATATATATTTATATATATATATGTATGTTTTATTTTTTTTTAGTTTGTAATTTTCTTAAAAATGATGTTTACAAAAGACAATTCGAGCGCAGGCTGTATGTGAATCATCCCATATACTTAAGAAGAATAAAACCATTATTTTGTTATAGTAATATGATAGATAGATATGACGGTGTGATGTCTCATTTGGCTTGTTCTTGTTTAAATAAAAGTAAAGGGATGATTGTAAGTTTAAAATGGTTTAATGATGGTAAAAGGTTATTAACAGGTACTCAACTGAGTGAATTATGTATATGGAATGGATTATATTTTAATTTTGAAGATATGAAAAGAATACCTATAGGTGGTGGATCAGTTTCATGTTTAGAATGGTCAAAAAATGATAATTTATTTGCAGGTAATTCATTAGGTCAGATTGTTATATTATCATCTGCATTAAACTTATTAGATAATTATGCTTTCGAAGGATTAACAAAAAATGTCTTAGATATTAGTTTATCTTGTTGTAATACCAAATTAGCTGGATGTGCAGATACTTGTAATCCTATTATATGGGATATAAAAACAAGAAAAGTTATAAAAGATTTAAAATGTAAAAATATTGATACCAATAATATTAGCTGTTTAGCATGGAATCCAATTAATGATATAGTAGCTAGTGGTAATAGAACACATACCATTTCTTTTTGGGATATACGAATGAATAAACCTATCATTTCTTTAAATTCACATAAAGCTAATGTAAATAAAATAAAATGGAATAACAATGGTATATATTTATTAAGTTGTAGTAAAGATAGCTTAATTAAATTATGGGATATTCGAAATTTCAAATTATTATATTCATATAAAAATGATCAAATACAAAATAATAAATTTACAGCTAATTACGAACCTACATATATTGCTTGGAATCCTATACAAAACCATATTTTTTCAAGTGCAGATAATAAAGGAAATATCAAATTCTATAGTACTAATGATAATAAATGTATTCAAACAATTTTATCAGCACATGGTATTGATAATAAAATATCATCTATATCTTTATTGGATTGGAATCCTCTTGGTCATATACTTACATCATTCGGAGATGATAAATTGTTGAAATTCTGGTCAACGTCTAGTACTGGTTCTATCCATTCTAAAGAAATCGATGCAAAATCATTAGTTCAAGTAACTAACAGTGGAACATTTCCAAATTCTAGATATATCAATGATGAATACATGTTAGATGTAAATAGCAATCAGTCAATCTCAGATTCTGATGAAAATGATTACCAACAAAATATACTAAACAATAATTATTACAAAGTGATAGACAAAAAAAAAAAAAAAAAAGTAAAAAAGAAAATTAAAAAATGAAAATTTAAGAATATATAAAATATAAAACATATATATATATATTACATATATTATATTTTTTCTTTTTCAAACATTTTTAATAAATATATAAAAATTATAAAATGTATGTTTATTTATTTATTAATTTTAATATTTATTATAATTTTTTTTTAAATATTGATAAATATATTCAAAAGGATTATTGTCCTATATGCATATATTTCTTTCTTTCTTTTCCTTTCTTTTATTTTTTTGTTTTGTTTCATTTTTTTCAATAACACAAATTCATATTCGTTTTATGAAAACCATTAAATTGATAACATTACAATATAAGAATTTTTAGTTTTTTTAATTGGAAAATAGATAATTAAATTTCAATCTATGTATAATCATAAAAACATTTTATCTGAGTAATATAATCACCATAAATTATATATATATATATATATTCCTAATGATATGAAAGGAATACATAAAAATCAACTATTTATTTTACTTTCTTCATTAAAATATACATTTTATAAAACTTATGTTGATGTATTTTAAGATATAGAATTAACAAAAATGATGTTAATTACACACATCATTTCATAAACAAATTACTTTTTTGAAATAATGAATTTAAAAAACATTAAATACATGAAAATATATTCTATAAATAAATATATCATGTTTTTCTTTTTTGGAATATAAATAATTATATATTAAAACTAAAAAAAAATTGCATAAAAAAAAAAAAAATTAAATAAAAAAATGTTTACCCTTTTATGATAAATTATATACAAATAAATAAATATATAAATACAAAAATATTATTTTTTTTATTTTAAATTAAAAAAAAAGGTTTATTTTTATACACAAAAATTTATTATTTCGTATGATATATTTATTATATATATATATATATATATATATATATATATATGTATATGTAAGCATACATTCAATTTTTAATAATACTTTTATGCTAGTACTATTATTAAGCTTCCCCAGTAGCCCAGTCGTTAGGTATGTAGCTTTCCTTGTGAAAACGTTGGTTCGACTCCGCGTGCCGACAATTTCATAAGAAATGTTGCAGACCGAGCTACTGAGTTACCCGGAGGGGGGTGGCGCAATTTTTTTTTATAAAAAAATAATAATAAATATTATAATACATTAAATATATTTTTAATTTATATAAATTTATCTTTATATTTTCTATAATTTATATATATTTCAAACAAATCAAACAAAAATTACGAAATTATAATTTTTGTTAAAACACATATGTTATACAAAGCAAATAATTA
>NC_031492.1:1415111-1467157 GCF_001602025.1 Plasmodium gaboni | reverse complement strand
CATAATTGTATGAACACTTGTGTAATTGAAATGTAATTTTTTTTTTTTTTTTATTTATATACACAAGGTAAAAAAAAAAAAAAAATTAAATACTCGGATAAAAATATAAACACTCTTCTAAGATATATATATATATATATATATTTTTTTTGTAATATTGAATTCTAAAATATAAGGATAGCATAAAGATAAATTGTATTATTTAAAATGTGACGCGTTTAAATAAGCATGCTAAATGGATATATGTCATATATATATATATATATATATATATATATATATATAATATGAGCATTATAAGTTCATGTGCCTAATAAAAATAAAGAGAAATATCCTATTTGTTTTTATATTACCAAAAAATAGTATCACATATACATATAATATATATATATATTATTCACTCATTTTTGTGAACTCTTCCTTTATTGATAACAAATTTTTGTTCATCAAAATATCGTCAATATCTTCAAAGTCAGCATTATTTGTTTCTTCGTCTTTGCTCCATTGGAAGTTTTTATTCTTTTTTACCAATATTTCTGTTACACCCCTTTCAAAAGAATTTTTATGAAACAGAAAATACTGAGTAATTTTGAAATCATTATTTAATACCTCTTCCAATGATTTTTCATAATTATATAAATAATAAGAAAACCAAAACATACAACTAAAATAGCAATTAGAATAAATATCAGATAATAACCTTTTACAGAAATCATTATTATCTTTTTTTAATTTTGTTATTAAGTCTTCCAAGGTATTAGCACTACTATAATATGTATTAATATTATTAATTAACTCATCTGTTAAAACCGGATTATTAGACTTATTATAAGACATTTTTGAAACACATTCATTTTTTAATAAATTATTTAATTTCTTATTGAAATCGTCTTGATTTGTTGCTTTTATATTCTTCAAATTATTCATAAAAGTATCAATATTTTCAATATAATTATTACACACATTAAAATTAATCAAATCTACTTCATTCAGTCTTAATGATGTTAAACCTAAATGTAATCCAATATTTCTTCCAAAATATTTTCTGAAAAAATAACAACATCCAATATCAGGGAAAAAACCTATTTTATTTTCAGGCATTGCAAATATAGCGTTTTTATTTATTACTTTATATTTTGAATAAATAGAAATTCCTAACCCACCTCCCATAACATATCCATTCCATATACATAGTAAATTTTTTTTCATTTGAGATATATAATTAATATACAAATAGAGCTGTTTTAAATGTTGTATACCTTGTTCTTTATTTTCAACAACATATTTTACATCTGAGCCTGATGAAAAACAGTTGCTATTTGCACTTCGAATTATTACCATAAAACATCTTTCATCATTATCTAAACTTTTTATTATATTTAATAATCCATTTATCATATCCTTATTTATTGCATTTAATTTTTTTGGCCTATTTAAAATTATTTCACATATATTATTTTCAAAATTAACAATTAATGATTTTTTAGACCATAATTCTGATAGTTCTAAATCGATCATATTATTTTTTACTTTATCCTTATCGTGTTGACTATTTGTTTTTATATCATTATTATTATTACTATTATTATTATTATTATTACTATTATTATTATTATTATTGTTGTTGTTGTTATTGTTTGTTTTGATTTTACCATCTATAGGTGTATATTCTTCCATCCCTTTTTCTCTTCTTTGGCTTGTTATAATATTATGTTTAATCATTTGAACATTTTTATTCGTCTTATCCATTTTATGAAATATTACTTCATTTTTTCTCTCACTAGACAAGAACAAATTATTGGAAAATTTGTGAAAGTAACTTTTGTATTCTTTCTTAAAAAAAAATAATTTATTCAAAAAATAATTCTTTTCAGAATTTTGTAATTTATATTTACGTAAAGATGAAAAAGAATGAAAAAAAATAAAATTGTTTCTTTTTTCAAATTTTATATTATGCTGTGTAAGGGCATCATGAAAGGTTCCTATATTTTTACAAGGTATGAAATTTAACTTTAACATAATTACACTAAAATATACAAAATAAAGGACGGATAACAATATATAAATATAAACATAAATAAATAAATATATATATATTTTTATTTATTTATTTTTATATTTATAAACTTATTTAAAGTTCCTATATTTCATACATCAAAATAATGAACTAAATTTTTTTATGTTTCCTGAATATTACATAGACGAAGATATAAAAAAAAAAATATAAATCAAACAAAAAATTACATAATATATTATATATATATATATATATAATATATTTTGTTGTTGTTTTAATTGGAATAAATTTTAGGATATATTGTAATATATATATATATATATATATATATATATATATATATATAACAATATTGAGAATATATCTTCATAAATATATTACATTTATGTGAATTTTGAAAAATTAACAATTTTTTCTTTTATAAAAATGATTTCTTGAATAACTCAAAAAAAAAAAATATATATATATTTATATATTATATAATATCTTATTGCTGCCTTTTTATACATGTAAAAAAAATATCCATACATGTATCAAATAAATATATACATATTATGTATATATAATATATATATATAAGCATAAAATATTTATTTTTATACAAACAAAAAAAAAAAAAAAATATAAAAAATATATATAATATTATATATTACATTTCAGAAGAAATGCTTATTTATAATTTATTCTTTTGTTCTTATTTATTTTTTATTAATTTTGAATTTATCAAGATGTATTAAAAAAAAATATATATATATAAAATAAAAATGAAACTGATTTATGAGTAGTAAAAAATAATAACCATTCAAATGAAAAACTTTGTATAAATATATATACAAATTATTGAGTTTTCCGTTCTTATTTTTTTTTTTTTTCTTTTTTTTATAAGTTTTGATTGATTTGTATTTTTAAATTATATATATGATATATTTAAAAAGTGCGAATACTTATGTAATCTGTACTTTTTCCATTTTACAATATTTATATAATGCCAAATATATACATATATATATAATATATATATTATGTACAATATATGTGGTACTATAATAACATTAAATAAATCATCTATACTAATAATAATAATAATAATAATTTATTAGTATATTTATTCTTCATTTTGTTAAAAGAGTCATTCATTATTTTATTATATATTCATTTCATTTTTTTTTTTTATGGAAAAAATGTATTATATCATACACAAATAGAAATATATATATATATATATATATTATATGTTCATCATTACATTTATCATTTCATTCATTTTGATTGTTTCAACAAAATAAAAAATGAATACAAATGAATGGAGCACTATTGATAATACCCATTATGGGAAACAAAAAATTAGTAACATGCTATGGAGTAATGATGATATATTAAAGGACAATGCAGTTTGTTCAGGATATTTAGGGTTAATTGCTGTTTTATTAAATAAAGACAAATTAGATAATTATAAAAAAGAAGATAATTTAAAAATTTATAGTAATATTGGTAGACTCATATCAAGTTGTCGGTTAAATTATGATGGGTTAATATGTTTTGGATGGAATAAAAATAACGAATTAGTATTATTATTTAAAGATAACATTGTAAGAGTATATTCTTGTTTTTGTGAAAAAATTTTTGTTTTTTCATTAGACGAAAATATAAAAAATGAAGGAATTTCATATGGTCGTATTTGTGAAGATGGTATTATTATAATTACAGAAAAATTAAACATATATGTGAATTATGGATTTAGTGGTACTAACTGTATTAAATATCCTAATGTGGAATTAAAAGGAAAACCATTTTGTGTTTCTCATATTGATGAAGATCAATTAAATGATGAATTAAATATTGAACAAAATTATTTTGATACCAAACCTAATAATGATATATTACGATTAAATATAAAAAATTACATTACAAATACTTTTGAAAAAAAAGAAAGTCCTACACAAAATTTGAATTCTAAAAATAATGTACTTATTGAAAGTAAAGAAAATTACAACATTAAATGGGAACAACTGGAACAATATCAAATCAAGGAACAAAATGCAAAAAAAAAAAACACAACAAATAATAATATTAATTATAATGATGAGGATAATGATAATTATTATTTTAACAATAAAATGCACAAAAGAATTTTAATCAAAACTACTGCATATGATTTAAATAATAAAACGGATGTGGATGCAGTTGAAAAAATAAAAACAAAAGATAAACAAAATAAGGGAAAAAATGACAAAAATGACACAAATGAGAACAAAAATAAGAGCAAAAATAAGGATAACAATAAGGGTAATAATAAAGAATTAAATATACATTTAATAATAACATTGTGTAATGGTGGTTTTGTATTAGTCAATAAATATCATTATAAATATTATGATATGGATTGTTCACATCCATATATAAATATGTCTATATCAAAATCAGGAACGATTTTAGCATTTCTGGCAGATAATGGAATAATAAAAATTTATTTAATTAATAATTTAAACAAATGCATTGAAGAAACAGTTTTAGATAATAAAAAAACAATTAAACAAATTGTATGGTGTGGTGATGATTGCCTAGCTGTTTATATACCCATGATTACTCCTTCCAATTATATACAACATATGTTATTTATTGGTGGTCCCCAAAATCAATGGATACCTTATCAATATAGACATGATTTATTTTTAATTGGAGATTTATATGGAGTCAAAATTATAAGTAAAGAACATTTTGAATATATTAGTAGAATTAGGAAATCTACATTTAATATTTTTAGTATTGGAAGTTGTACACCTTCTGCTATGTTATTTTATTCTTATGAAAAATATAAAAATGGAAATATATGTCTCGATGATGAAATAAGAGCATTTAATAATAATTTAGATATTGCCATTGAAGAATGCCTAAATGCCGCAACTCATGAATATGATGATAATATCATAAACTTATTATTAGAAACATGTTTATTTGGAAAAAACTTTATGAAAACAAACCATGATTCTAAAAAATATTTATTGTGTTGTTTATTTTTAAGGATATGTATGAACGTTAGAAAACCTCCACTGGATATTTTCATTACTGCTGCAGAACTTCAATATATTACTATACCAACATTTGTTCATTATTTAGCTAAAAGAAAAGAATATTTTTTAGCATACCGAATATGTGAATATGCTGGTATTAAAACTGATAATATATTAATTGAATGGTGTAAAGAAAAAATAGAAAAATCAATTGAATTAACAGATGAACAGTTATGTAGCGCCATAACGGAAAAAATTGGAAATAAGAAAAATATGGATTATTCTTTTATTGCTTTTATGGCAGCTAAATGTTTAAGACCACAGTTAGCTACTGTAATAATACAGTATGAAGAAAATAAAAAGAAGCAAATTGACATGTTACTTAAATTGGCTAATTATAGATTAGCTATTGAAAAGGCTATTATTTCGAAAGATATCGAATTGGTATATATGTGTATTGTTAATATTTTAAATCAAGAAAAGTTAAATGCAAATGGTGAGAAGGAATTAACCACATTATTGCATGTCCTGAATAATAATAGTATGAATAATATGAATAATTTGAATAATAATAATATTAATAATAATAATAATAATAATAATAATAATAGTAGTAGCAGTAGTAATATTAGTATGCTTGCATCAAATTGCTTTTATGTTTACTGCAAAAAAACGAAACAATATAATTTACTTAAAGAATTTTATGAAAAAAATGGGCAACATTCGCAAGCTGCTTTTGTAACACTTGATTTAGCATTTTCCAAAAAAAACACAGAACAAAAAAAAACATGGCTAGCATATTCAGCTGGCTTCTTAACTACTGATCAAATGAATAGTCATATAAAATTTGTTCATACCTCCATTATGAACAATATTGATTTATTAAATTATCAAAAAGAATTAGAAATGAAATATAATAAAAAATTAGTTGCAGGTTACCCACATAAAATTCAGGGATTATCATTAATGAAGACAGTTGAATATACTTTATCAATAGGTGAATTTCTAGATGCCGATAATATTTTCAAAAAGTTTAAAATTTCAGAACCTAAGTTTTGGAGATGTAAAATACATACATTAGCTAAAAATAAATATTTTGATGAATTATATAATTTTGCTAATTATAGAGTATCACCAATAGGAATGGATTATTTTATTGAATGTGCTCATGAATATGGTTCCAAACAATTAACTGTTAAATTGATTGAAAAAAATAAAGATTTAAATTCACAGTATAAATGGTATACAAAATTAAATATGAAAAAAGAAGCTGAAGAAGTATTAAAACAAATGAATTCCCAAAAAATAACAAGTTCTATATTTCAAACAATTACGGATGCCATATCAAATATAAGATAATATGTGTAAATAAAAATAAATAAATATATATAATATATATATAATATATATATAATATATAGATACCTTTTATTTGTAGGATGAAAATTTTTAAATTAATATATAATTTGCATAATTAAAAAATATGTGTATATAAATTTTTTTTTGTTGTTATTTTAATATTGTTAATGAAATTATTAATATATAAATCATATATCTTTTATGTATTTATAATTTTTTTATTTTTTTTTTTTTAACGATTTTTTCACGTTTATTTCAATTTTTAAAAAAAGAACGAAAAAAAAAAAAAAAAAAACATACCAAATGTTAAAATTATAATTAAAGAATTATATATATATACATATTATATATTTTATTTGTTCTTGGTAATAAAACAAAGTTTATATTAAATAAAACAAATGAAAGAAATATTATATACATATATATTATAATTACACATCTTGAAAAGAAAAAAAAAGACAATATAAAAATCTAGTTCTATTCTCACCATAATGGAACTATTTTTAAAAACATAACAATATGGTATACACTACAATTTTAAGAAAACATAAAAAAAAAAAATATAATAATAAAACAAATAAAATAAAAAATAAAAAATAAAAAAAAATTCATATATGAAAAATTTATAAAATTTATATAATATATATATATATATATAAACATATGCATTTCAGTTATCATGTTTAAAAATGTCATACATTTAAAAAAAATCCTTGCATAGACAAATTGTATATTAAACATAAAAATTTATTTTTAACAAATTTTTAATTGTAATAGTTGCAATTTTTCTCTTAATATAGTCTTTGATTTAAGGACAGATTGAAATATATTTTCACAATCATGTTGAGAAATATCCACATGTTTTATCATAGTATCAAATTCTATGTAGGATTCATTTTGACTTTTTAATTTTAAAAGTGTTAATATTTCAAAGTATAAATTATTGGTTGGATCAATAAAGAAGAGTATTTCACTTATAATAAAAAGAATACTTTTAAATAAACTAATATATATAAACAAATTATTTTGTACATATGTAATATTATTGAGATTTAGAATTGCTTGAATTGTATTATTATCATTTTGATTAAATGGTTGATTATTTTCTTTTGATATATTTTCATAATGAAATGCTTTAATTTGATATTTCAATGATATAATAGTTTCTGATTTGTTATTTATATCCTCTTGTAAATTATTAATTTGTTGATTTAATTTATTTATAAATTCTTTTAAATTTGTTTCATTAAGATTTTCATCAATTTTGAAATTGCTTATATTATTATTCTGATCTAAATTATTTATTAAAATATGTTCCCTTTGTTTATAATAATTACAATTTTCTTTTAATAAATAATTTTGCATTTGCAATAATTCTAAATCTAAAATAATTTCATAATTTTCTTTAACACAATTATTTAACTGCTCTTTTATTTGTTTGATATTGTTTATAAGTTCATTTTTATTTTCTTCATGAGAATCTAAAAGTTGTTTAAAATTTTGATTTTCTTGTTTTAATTCTTCACATAATTTAATATAATATACATTATTTGTTTCTTCTTTACTATATTCGTTTACTAATTCATCATGTGTAGATTTATAAAAATCTAGTGTAGCATTAATGTTTTTTAAATCATTTTTATATGTATTGATTTCATTTTTTAGTTTTGTTATTTCATCATTTAAAACATTAATTTCGATTTTATATTTCTCATTTAAATTTTTTAATTCTAAAATTTTATTATAATTTTCTGAATTTTCTTCAACATACATATCAACACATTCATTAACAGTTTTATTCTGTGCTTCTAATTTATTTTTTTTATCTTCTAATTCTTTTTCTAAAATATTAATTCTACTCTCACATAACATTAAATGTCTTTTGGCTCCTTGTACATTTTTTAATTCATTTTTTAAAAATTCACATTTTTCTATTAATTCATTATTTTCATTTTTTAAGATCATTATTTCGTTTTCAGATGTTTTTAATTTATCATTTAAATCTTCAATTTTTAATTTCATTTCTTCTAGTTTTACTTCATTTTCATCATAAAAATTATAATGTGCTTGGCTATTACTATTAGGTTCAAAATTTATTTTCTTTTTTAATTGTGAATCTTGATCATTAATTATATTATTTATACTATTCATATGATTATATATCATATCATCAAAAAATGGATCTTCTTTATTATCATTTGAAGCATATGTATTTTTTGGACGTACACTATTTCTTTTAATAAAGCTTCGAAGAGTTGGAGATAAATTAACATTATTTATATCAAATAAATTATTTTCATCTATATTATTACATAATAATTTAATTTGATCTTTTAAGAAATTAATATATGTTTCATTTTTTTCTAATATATCATTTTTATTTTCAATATCTTGTTGATTTGAAATAATAATAAAATTTTTATTTGTTATTTCTTTATTTAAATTTTCTATAAATTTGTTTAATTTCCATATTTCTTCATTTTTTTTAATTAATTCTTCATTTTTTTTACTCATTTCTTCTATGTGTAACAGTTTTTCTTCATCAATATTACTCCTAGATTCTTCATCCTGTAATATGCTTAATTTATCATTCTTCTTATTATTATTACTGTTACCATTCGATAACATATTTTTGTGACAATTAATTATATCCATAATTTGTTCGTCATCATTCTTAAATATGGTTATAATTTTTTCACGAATATCTATTATATTAAAATCTTGATTAAAACATATATCAATAATTTGTATACATTTAATTTTATATTTATTGGTTTGTTCTAATATTTTCTCTTTCTCAATTAGGATACCATTAAGTTCGATTTCTCTTTTATTTAATTTTACATCGTTACTATTAATAATATCTTCAAGTTCATTTTTTTTTTCCTTTAACATTTCGAAATTATTTCTTATAATTTCTAATTCTTCTTTTAAGATATTATTTTCATTTTCTAATTGGCTTATTATGATTATTAATTCGTTTCTATTTGTATCTTCTAAGTTTTCATTATTAGATATATCATATTTATTAAAAGAGTTCATATTATTACTATTATTATTATTTATATTACTATTATCATTTTTATTTATATTTATATTATTATAATTATGGTCACCAATTTGATCATTCACACTGTTGTCTTTTTCCTTTTTATATCCTTCTTTTTTCAATTTGTTAAGTAACAATTCGTTAAATTCTTTCAACTCAATAATAATATCAATATTGGATTCTACGTCCTTGTGTAATTTTGAAATGATTTTTTCTTTTTCCTCTAATTCATTCAATAATATATTATTTCTTTTCTTTTCATTGTTTAATTCAGTTAATTGATATGCAGATTTGTCTAAAGAGGTATTGAAATGGTTCAAGTCATTATTTAATAATTTATTAATTTTTTCTGTTTTTATTTGATTTTCATTTTTTTCTAATAATAACTGATCATTTAATGATTTTAATTCATGTTCATTTTTTTTAATTAATATAATTTGTTCATTATATTCTTCATTTAATTTTTTATAAGTTTTTTTTATATCTTCATATTGATTTAATAATATATCTTTTTCTGCACATTCTTTTCTTAAGGCATCATTTAAATGTTCTACTTCTTCTGTGCGTTTCTGAAAATCAGTAGATATTGAATTTAATTTTTTTTTTAATATTTTTACACTTTTCTTTAATTCAAATTTTTCATTAGTATTATTATTTAATTTCTTATTTATATTCTTCATTTCACGTATAATTAGATTTATAATATTTGTAAATTGATTTTCTAATATATTTACTTTTATAAATATATTATTCCAATCTTCTTCTCTAAACATATTATTTAATTCAATACATATATTTTCAAAATTGTTAAAATCATTATCAATAACGTTTAATGTTTTATTAAAACTATTTGTTAATTCATCATTCTCCTTTTCACCTAATAAAATATTTTCACTAAAATATAAATCATTATAAATATTAGATGTTACACTTGCTGTTCTTTTAAAATTTCCTTTTTTCTTTAAACTCAATCGTAATACAGATTCTCTGGTATTACTATTATTATTATGATGATGATGACTACGATTAATATTATTTTTATTATTATTATTACTACTACTATTACTATAACTTTTTGATTTCATAATTTCAAATAACCAATCTCTAATAGATATAATATATTTATAAAATTGATTTTCAACCAATATTTTATTTAATAACTTTTTATATAATATTGAATTATTTAATATATCTAATATATTTTCATAAGTAAAATTATTCGTTTTTATAAATTCATTCAAACTTATTAAAAAATCTAAATTATCTTCAAAAATGTGTATCTTCTTTGATAATTCATCTATCGTATTTTTATATTTATTTACGAGTTCTTCCTTTTTATAATTTTCCTTTTCATAATATGCAATTTTTTCATTCAATGAATCAATTATCATATTCTTTTCGTTTAAGGCAACTACTGTATCATTTTCATAATCATTAAGAGCATATTTATTATTTATACTATTTCTTGATATTTGCATATTAATATTTTCATTTGTGTAATCTTGTTCCATATCATTTTCTGAATCAAATTTTTTCTTCATTTTTATAGAAACCATATTATATAATTTATTAAACTCATTTATTTTTTGTTCATATGCTATTTTTAATTCATTATATTTTCTTTCATCTTCAATAAATTTATTTTCATTTAATATGTTCTTTTTATTCAAATTGTTAACATTTACTAATAATACATCAATATCTAATCTCATGTCTTTATTAGAATTTATTAATTCAATATTTATATTATTTAATTCTTCATTCTTTTTTTTTAAATCTAATATTATTTCCTGTGCTTCATCTAAATCGATTTTCAATTTCTTAATATCTTCTCCATCACCAATCATTTTTTCAATTGATTTTCTAGTAAGATTTAATTTTTCTTTATTCATTTCTTTTATTTCTTTCTCATAATCATTAATAATTGAATTTAAATTATCAATTTTCTGTTCATAATCTTTATCTTTTTCCTTTATTAAATTTTTATTATTATCAATCATAATATTTATATCATAAGATGTCTCAATTAATTTTTGTTGTAATTCTAATATTTTATTATTTTTTTCATTTAATAATTCTTCAGATTCTCTTAAAGATTTTAAAATATCAGTATCTTCACTTTTATATTTCTCTAATTCTAAATCTAAATTTTTCCTATTCATTTGTTCTACATGTAATAATTCATTTAATTTCTCTAATTCGATCTTGTAAATTTCCTTTTCTTTCTTTTCAATTTCGTATGATTTTTTATATATTTCAACATCCTTTTCTCTGTTTAATAAATTGTTTTTTAAATTTTTAATTCTCTTTTTGAATTCGTTAAAATATGTTGTATATTCAAGGGAGTCTAAATTTAAACTTTCATTTTCTTTATCAAAATTAAAATCAAGTTCATTTTCATCTCCTATTTCATCAAGTCCTAATAGTATTCCCAACCTTTTTAATGATAAACGATTGTTAACATTATGTGTATTATTATTATTATTATTTATATCATTATTATTTATATCATTATTATTTATATCACTATTTATATTATTTATATTATTTATATTTTCAGTATGGTCTCTTATATTATTGTTGTTATCCCTATTATTTATATCAAACAATTCAATAATATTATGATCTTTTAATTTTTCATATATTTTTTTTAATTTCGTTTCTTTAACTTTAATATCATTTTGTGCATTATATAATTTCTCAAATTTTACCATTAAATCATTTTTTAATTCATCAATATGTATTTTATCCTTTTGTAATTCTTCTCTTTTTAACATTAATTCATTTGTTTTATCTATTAACTCTTCTTTATTTTTTATTAAATCATTTTCTCGAACAATTAATTCTTCTTTACTTTTCATAAGATCTTTTTCTTTATTCATATAATTTTCATTTTTAATTAATAATTCTTCTTCTTTATGTTTTAAATTATCTTCTCGATATTTTAATTCTTCTTCTTTATATTTTAAATCTCCTTCTTTAGTTTTTATATCTTCCACTTTACGTTTATTATCATTTTGAATATTTTTTAATTCATTCAATTTATTATTCATTTGATTAATTTCTTGTCTTTTTATTTCTAATTCGTTTATAATATGATTTAATTCCTCTTCATACGAATCCTTTTTATCAAGTAAATGATGTAATTCCTCTTTTTGATCTTTAATATCTTTATCATATCTATTTTTCTCTATTATCAATTCTTTTAATTTTTCTTCTAATTGTATTACTTCATTTTCTTTAATTAAACCTTGTCCATTTATGATCATTTCCTCTTTTCTCTTTAATTCTTCTTTCATATAATTTTGATGAATACTTATAAAAATATCTTTTATAAATGAAAAATATTCATTTGTTTTTAATTCGTTATCATTTAATTCATCAATTAATTGTTCGATATCTTTAAGAGAATTTAATTTTTGTATATATTTCATTATAATATGTTGCACAGATTTAATATCTTCTTCTAAATATTCAAGAGTTTTCTTTTTTTCTTCCATATTATTTTGTATATCATTTATAATTTCATTTTTTTCTTCAAGTTGAGTTTTTAATATATTTATTTCTTTATCCATTTCTTGTATCGCTACTTCTATTAAGGCATGTTTTTCTTCTTTTTTTTTATTTTCTTCTTCGATTTTTTTAATATAATATTTTAAATTATTTGCCTCTTCTTTAAAATCTTCAATTTTTTTTTCACTATCAAATTTTAGTTTGTTATAACTTGAAAAAGAATTGTTTAAATCTCTTCTTAATTCATTCATTTTTTTATAATGCTCATTACTTTGTAATAAATTTTTTCTTTTTAAATCATCAATTTCGTTTTCATGTCTCATGCGAGTTTCATTTATATCATCACTATTATATGTTCCTGATGATTTATCATATTTATCTTCATTTGATATGTGTAAATAATTTTGTTCTAATTTATTACGTAATTCTACACATTCTTTTTGTTTTTCTTCTAAGGTATGATTAAGAATCATAATTTCTTCTTTTGAATCTTTTAGCATATCGTTTAATGTATTAATTTCATTATTTAAATTCCTTATTTGTAATTCCAATTCTTTAATAAAATTATTATTTTGTATTTTATTAGAATTCAAAATATTAATTTCTTCATTTAAATCATTTAACAAATCATTATTCTTTTCAATAATATTTTCTTTTTCTAATATTTTTTCATTGAATGATTTTTTTATTTCATTTATATTATTTTCTAATTCCCTGTTTAATCCTTTTAAATTTTCTATAATATTATCTTTATCATGAATTTCTAATTCCTTTAATTTTTCCATATCCTTCTTTTCTCTTTTCAGTGTGTCTAACTTATTTTTGGTGTCATTTAATAAGTTCAAAGAAAATTTGTATTCGTTTAATAATTCTTTATACTCTTCTTTTATTTCTAAATGTTTCTCTGACATGTTACTACTATTTCTTTTGTTCATACTATTATTTGAATTACTTATATATGAATTTTTATTAATAGACAATTGATCACCATATAATTCTTTTAATTTCTCAATTTCTCTTTCTTTTTTATTGACGTATATATTCATATTATCAAGTTTCTTTTCATATTCTTTAATTTCTGAATCTTTTTCTTTTAATTTTTCTATTAATTCATCTTTATTTATTTTTGAAATTTTATTATCCTCATAAGGAATATGACCCCCACGACGGTTATAATCATTCACATCATTTTGATAATTATTGTCATTCACATCATTTTGATAATTATTGTCATTCACATCATTTTTATATTTATAATCATTTAACATATTTTCAATATCCCTTTTGATTAAACCAATATATAGGTTTAATTCCTTATTATTCAACATATCATCATTTAATAGTTCTATAGCATTCACATGATCAGATATTTTCATTATATCATAACGATTAAATTTTATAAGTGATGAAAAAATTACATCCTTATTTATATTGCTTAATTCATTTTGACAATCATTTGTCTCTCCAAATTTTTCATTTATGTCTTTTTTAATATGTTGCTCAAATTGACTTAAATCAATATCTATATATCCATTATTTTTTATCTTATCCTTTATAAATTTTTTTAATGAATTATATTCATATACTAATTTATTATACTTATTATATAGTTGATAATTTGATTTTTTAAAATTTTGACAATTATTTTCTAATTCATTATTTTTTTTCTCAATAATTAAAATGATTTCTTCATATTCATTTATAAGTTGTTCACTACTTCCATATTTTTTGTTATCATTTAAGATACTTGTTGTGGTGTTTTCCTCATTTCTATCTTTTAAACTATGATTCATATTATTTAGATTATTTGCTTGGTTATCATTTAAACTTGTATATTTATTTTTGAATTCCTTTGTATTTATATTAATTTTTGCTTTTTCAATTAAAATATTTTTTTCTTTTAATTGATGATTTAATTTATTTATATCCTTATCCATTTTGCCAATAACATCTTTTAATGTATTATTTTCTAACAAGATATTATTATTTCTTATTAATAATTTTGAATTAGTTTCAATAATTTCTTTATATTCATCTAATAATATAGATATTTTTTTAAAATTACTATTTGATTCTTTATCAATATTATTTATTTGATTACTTCTGTTTAATGCATTTTCAATTTTCATTTCATTTTCTTGATATAATTTATTTTGTTCATTTTGAATATATAATTCATTTGATAATTTATTATTTTTATTTATTTCTTCTTCAAGTTTATTTAATAAATTATTATGTATTTTTGAAAAGGATTCCATTTTTTTTACATTCTCATTTATTATATCATTTACTTTGTTTTTCCATTCATTTTGTTCATCATGATATTTTTTATTCTGCTCTGAATAAGTAAAGATTTGTTTATTTAATTCTTGAATCATAATGTTTTGATTATCTACAAGTACACATTTTTTAATGTAATTTTCTTTTAATTTAATTATATATTTATACACATTTTGTAATTCAATTTTTTTAATTACAATATCATTATTATAATTATCATACATTTTTTTGTTATCATAATTTTCAATTGTTCCTTCTTTATATAATGTAAAAAAATTTACAATCATTTTTGAGCATACACTACTATTATCATCATCTTCTAAAGAATAATTACTAGAAGAATGAATATTCTTTTTAGATAATTTACTACTACTAGCACTATCATTCAAGGTATTGAAATTATCTTGAATAATCATTAAATTATTTAATTTGATTTTCTTTAATTCAGATTTCAAATGATCATAATTCATATTATTTGTACTAAATATTTTAATAAAACTTTTTATTTTATCATTTAAATAATATAAATAATTCTTTGTTCTTTTATTACTTTCTTCATAATGAGAATTCTTATTAATTATCATATTATATTCATTAACTTTATTTTTAAGATTATATATTTCTAATTTCAAATTCTCATTTACTTGTTTTTCTAATTTATTTTCTATTAATAAATTTTCATAATTATTATGTATATCTTGCATGTCTAATATATTAATATTATCTTCCTTACAATCAGAAATACCTTTTTTATCATTTTCTCTATTTGATATAATATTTATTAAATCTTTATTATCATTAAATATATTACTATTTAACTCTTCTAGTTCCTTAATCTTTACTTTTAATAAATCATTTTCAATGCTTAAATCGTTCATATCATTTTTCATTCTTTTCATAATATCATCATCATAATCTTCTAATGATTTCACACTCATATTATTCATATTAACTACATTATGACTTGATACACTTTTATCATATTTATTTGTATGATTTGATATTCTTCCTGTTCCACTTCCTTTTTCCTTTAACTCATTTTCTTTCAATGTATTTCTTATATTACTAGATTTTTTCATTTCTCCCATTTTATTATTGCCATATGCATCTAAAGAATTTATATTATTTAATTGCTCAGATGCTTTAACAAATTTCTTATATAAATCTACATTTTCTTTATCTAAATGAATACATTTTTTATTATATTCATCATTTTCTTTAATTAAATCATCAACTTGTTTATTTAAAGATGTTTTTCTATCATTTAAGTATTCATTTTCTTTCTTTAATTCATTTATTTCATTATGTAACACATGTTCCACATTTAATTTCTCTTCATATATATTTTTTAATTCATTATATTTATTTAATAGCATATCTTTTTCATTCATTAAATCTGTTATCATCACATCATAATTTTTCAATTTATTAATTAAACTTTGTGTTTCTTTCTTTTCATTCGAAGATAACGAATATCTTTTTTTATTTATATTGTTATTTATATTGTCATTTATATTGTTATTTATATTTTCACTTATATTTTCATTTATATTTTCATTTATATTTTCATTTATATTCTCATTTTGAATAACATCGTGTAATAAATTATTATATTTCTTTTCAAATAATTCATATTTATTTTTAAAATCTTCAGCATATTCTTTTAATTCGTCTTTTTCCTTCATATAAATTTTAATATCTTCATTTAATTTGTTAACTAATTCTTCATATTCTTTAATGTGTTCATCTTTTTTAAATATATCTTCATTTAATGATAAAAATTCATTTTCTAATCTGATAGCTTTAGAATATTCTATTTCTAAATTTTCTTGATCTTTTTGTCTTTCCTTTACTAAATTGTCAATATGTTGATTTTTCTTTTCTAATTCCTTTTCCATTTTATATACTTCTTCATCGCATTCTTTTTGTTTATCTATAATATTAATTATTTCTTTTTGTAAATTATTTATAATATCTTCATAATTTTGTGCTTTTTTCTTTAAATATTCATTTTGATTTTTATATATATTTAATTCGTTCCTTATAGTATTTTCTTGAAATTTCAGATATGTATATTCAGCAGCGCTATTATTAAAACGATTATCATTATAATTAATAATATCATTATTATTAATATTATCATCATTATTATTATTTCTAATAATTCCTTTCTGGTCAGATTCCTTTATTTTATTTAATTTATTAAAACTACTTTGTAATGTAAATAAATTATTTATTTGTTCATTTAAATATTTATTTTCTTCTATTAATTTCTCATTTTCATATTTCAAAATCATATAATTATTTTCTTCAATCATATCATTTTTACCTGTTACTTTTAATAATATCTGTGAACTTAAATCTTTGTAATTCATAGAGAAATTATTATTATTATCATCAAAATTGTTGTCCTTTTTATTATCATAATAATTTCGTTCCTCCATATTATTATTATTATTACTATTATTATTATGTGTGAGATATTCTTGACTTTGTCTTAATTTTTTTTTTAAATCATTTATTACATCTTTTTCTTCTTTTAATTTATCTTTAAAACTATTATATTTCCTTTCAGCATTTTCCAATTTGGATTCAAATACTCTTTTCTTAAATATTAATAATCGAACACATTTCAAAAATTCGTTTACATATTCAGTTACTTTATTTATATCATTTAAGTTACACATTCTGTCTATAGATATAATAGAATTATCACTACTATTCATATTGTTCATATTGTTCATATTGTCCATGTTGACCATATTGTTTATGTCATTCATATTTTTCATATTATTTTTTAGAGTAAACATTGTCAGTTTATTATTATTTTCATTATTCAATGAATTATTCAAAGATGATATATCATCATTCTCATTTGTTTCATTATTTTTGGAACTCAACTCTTTTTCTAAATATTTCTTATAATATATAACATTAGAACAAATTTTATAATATCTATTTAAAGCTTTATTATATTTATTTATTAAAACATTTTTATCATATTCATTATTTTCATGTTGTAACTTTATCATATCTAAATCATTTAATAATTGTGTTTTATCATCTATTTGTTGTTTAAAATATTCAATTTGTTTTTGATAAACTTCATTTTGTATAATTAATTTATTTTTTTCATCTGTTAATTCATATAATTCATTAGATAATTCTTTACATTCATCACTTCTAATAGCTAATAATTCATTTATAGCATATAATTCAGAATTAAGTTGTTTGGTACCTTTTTCTAAATTTTTTATTTTATCATTAGACATAAGTATTTCATTATTCATTTTATGAATTATTTCATCTCTTTTTTCAACACTTCTTTCAATTTCTTTATATTTTTGTTCATCAATACTATATTTGTCTTTTAATTTTCTTAATTCATGTTTTATTAAATCATTTTCTTCTTTCAAATATAAACTATATTTTTTTAATTCATCAATATTCATTTTATTATTTTTTGTATTATAACTATTATTAAATATACATATTTTAGAATTATATAAATCATTTATATTATGATCATTATTATAAAAACCTAAATCTTGTTCTGTAAAAATTTTATGTTCTAATTTCGTTTTTTCTAATTCATTAATTTTAATATCACCAAATACAGCTTTTCTTAAATTATTTTCTAATTCTTCAATAATATGATCTTTGTTTTTTTTTATATCATTTAATATTAGGATTTCTTGATTCAGTTTTTCTTTTTCATCTTTTAATTTTAACATAATAGTATCATGTTCCATAATTTTATGTTCACACAATTTAATATCTTCATTTAATGTTAATATACTTTTTTCTTTTTCATCACTTATTAATTTTTCTTTTTTTAAATCAATACATAACTTTTCATTATCTTTAATCAAATCATCAATTTTATTTTCTAAATCTTGTACTAACATTTTCATACTTGTATTTTTATCTAATAAGACATTATATTCTAACATTTTTGTTTCTAAATCAGATACAAGTTTTCTTTGATTTTTTATAGAATTATTAAATTCTTCATTTTTCTTTTTTAATTTATCAATTTCATCAATGTATTTTTTCTCATCCAATTCATAATTTAATTTGAATGAATTAATTTCTTCTTCTTTTTTAATAGCATATAAATGTGCTTCTTTTATTTCTTTTATAAAATTTTGTTCATTTTCTTTTAACATATCATTAAATTTCTTTTCTTCTTCTAACATGTCTCTTAATTTTTCTATCTCATTTTCATAACAACTTTTTTCATCATTTAAATCATGTATTGTTTCTTTTAATTTTATAATTTCTTCATCTAAATTATGTATCACATTTTTTATATTATATATATCTTCTTTTAAATAATTATTTTCTTTTTTTAAATATTCAATTTGTTCTTCTTGATGTATTTCTATATCTTTTAATTTATCATTTAAATGAGATTTTGATTTTTCTAAATTTTTTACTTCATTTATTAGAAAGGTACATTTCATATGTATTTCATTACATTCAAAATTCTTCTCATCTAATTCTTTCATTAATATATTAATTTCATTATTCTTTTTTTTCACATCTTCAGATAAAATTAAACAATCAGAAACTCTTTCATCCCTTTCTATTAATATATCTTTCATATTATTTTCATATTTCTCATATAATAAATTATTTTCATTCATTTTTATTTTTAATTTATTTTCTACTTCATTAATTCTATTTAGCATTTCATTTTTTTCTTCTTCGTATTTTATATTTAATTCATCAATGGTATCTAAGCTTTTCATAACATCATCTAAATTGTTATTATGATAATTATTATGATAATTATTTTGGTAATTGTTATGGTAATTATTATGGTAATTTATATTATTATTATTGTTGTGGTGATTATTTATATCATTGTCATTTTTATTCAATTGAAAAGACAAAACATTTTTTTTATATTCATTATCATTAAACTCCAAATGTTGGTGTAATTCATTAAATTTGTTTATATCTTTCATTTCTATATTTTCAAATAATTCTATGAAAGCTTTATTAAATCCTTGTATTCTTCTTTTTAAATGCTTAAAAAAATATTCTTTCTTTTTATAAGAATCATTTATAAAATATAAAATATAATCTCTATTAATAATTTGTTCTTTAAAAACATCAATACTTAATTCACATTCTTTTAATTTCTTTTCTAATTTCATAGTATGTTCACTAGTTCGATTTAATTCATCATGTGCTTCTTTTAAATTGATATCATATTTATATGTAGCTGATTTTAAATAATACATTTCATTTTCTGTATTTTTCTGATTTAATTCTAATTCTTCAATTCTACTTAATCTTAATTTTAATTCAGTATGCATATTTTCTAATTTCTTATTATATAATTCTATATCTTCTTTATATTTACAAGTTAAATTATTTAATGAAATATTATCTTTAGTTAATATATCATTTTTCTCTTTTTCTTCTTGATATTTTATTTCAATTTTTTTAAGATTCTCATCAACTTCTTTAATTTTATTTTCTTTCTTTTTCATATATTCTACTAAATCATTACACTCATTAAAAATTTCATGTGTCTTTTGTTCATGCATTTTTATTTCATCTTGTGTTTCACTATATTTTTCGAATAACAAATTATAATTTTTTTCTATATTCGAAAGTTTCTCACTTCTTTCTTTTATATCAGATATCAACGTATCATGTTCATTTAATAAATTTTCATATTTAATATTAGTATTATTTAATTCCTTTTCATTATTAATTAATTTTTTCTGCATGTTTACTGTTTCTTTAACTTTTGAATCATATTTTCTTTTAATATAATTAAGATCGTTTATAATTTTTTCCGATTCGAATATTAAAACATCATTATTTAAATTATTTAAATTATTTAAATTATTCATATTTTTCATATTTCTTCTTCGTTTTTTTTCTAATTTTACACGTTTATTATACTCCTCATTCTTCTCATTTAATTCGTCATCCATAATTATTTTCGAATCAGTACTATTAGGTAATGAATAAAAAGTATCTAAACCTTTAGCATTCTTCGAATACATATTATTTATCATATTTAAATTATCATTTTTCTTTTGATTTAAAAAGCATAAAGTATTACTTAACTCTTTATATGCATGCTTATATTTTTTTAAATTAATTCTAAAATTGCTACATATAGAAAATCGGTGCATACGTATTTTCATATATATATTTTTTTTACTCTTGCCTACTTTTGTATTCATGTTTTTACTTTTAATATGATCAGATAATATTTTTCCCTTCTTTTCATTTGTAGTAAAAGTATGAGGAATATTATTTTGCTTTTTGTTCTTTTTCATTTTGTCAACATAGAATATATTGAAATCATTCATATCTTCTGATAATCTTAACACTTTAGTCGATTTGCTATAAAAACTATGTTTTCCATCTATACTTGTATTATTCATACTTTTTCTAGATTTTCCAACTGATGATAACATTAATTGAGTATTACTATTTTCGTTAGCAGATAATAAATCATCATTGGATTGATTTAATCTTTCATAGGACGAACCAGAAGAAGAGGAAACAAAAAAAGAATTATTCATATCATTTCTTTTAGTTTCTTTATCTATTTGTTTAATATCAGAAACTAAATCTTTAACTGTTTCCATCATTGTATGGAATTTTCTTTTCATATGTGATGATTGTCTTTTCCTTTGTCTTGATAACATTTTATATTTTAATTTTTCTTTTTTTTCACATTCTAAATGGAACAAATGTTTTTCTGCATCTGATTTGGTATGCATTAATTCATTTTTTATTTTAATATTTTCATTAGACACTATTTGTAATTTATCAAATACTTCTTCATTTTCTTTAATTAATAAAATATTTTCATCTGTTAATTTATCGATTTTTAAGATTAAATCGTTTTTATCATCGTCTGTATAGTTTCTTGATTTATGATATTGAAAGGACCTACTATTCATCAATAAATTTAAATTATTATTATTATTATTATTATTATTATTATTATTTGTATCATTTGTATCATTTGTATTATTTGTATCATTTTGTTCTTTAGGAATATGATTTATCATATTGTCTATCCTATTCTGATAATCTCCTTCACACATTATCTTATCCATATATATATCTTCATTCAACTGAATACCATTTTTATTTAATTCATTCTTTATAATAACATTTTGTTTTCTCAATTTTTCATTTTCTTTCTGTAATTCTTTTAGTTGTTCTAAAATATGAACATTTTCATAAAATAAATTTTCCTTCTCTTGATTTATTTTTTCATTATAATCATGTAAACGTGTTATTTCTTCATCTTTATTCGTTAATTTTTCATTTAATTCATTAACTTTACTAGTAAAATATTTTACATTATCATTAAAATTTTGTATTCTAAATTCAGATAATTCTAATATAACTTGATTGTCTTTATTTTTTTTCTCAGATTGATTTAATTTATCTGTTAAGTCATCTATAATAATATTTTTTTCTTTAATTTCTAATTCTAATTTAGAACAAATATCTTTTAAATCGAAACATAAATCCTTCATTTTACGTGATTCATTTTCTATGTATTCTTTATTCGTATTTTTTTTTAAAATATCATCATTTAATTTATCAATAGTTTTGATTAATTCTAAATTTTTATTTTCCAATTCAAATATTTTAATATCTTTATCTTTTAAATTATTTTTCATTATTTTTATATTATCCATATGTAACTCATTAATATTATTATTATCATCATTATTATTATTATTATTGTTATTATTTTCGATTAGATACTTATCTTCCATTCGATTAACTAATATAATTAAATTTTTATTTTTTTCTTCAAGGTCATAAAACATTTCTTCTAAATCTTTATATTCCTTATTCAGAATACAATATTTTTGATATGAATCTTCAATATATGTTATGTAATTATCAATATATTTTGTTAATATTTCTTTATCTTTATTTTGAATAGAAATATGACTTTTCAATTTATTGATTTCATTCTTTTGATTAAAAATAATTTTATCATATGTTTCATTTAATAATAAATTTTCTTTTTTTTCTTCTATGAATTTATTATAAAGATCATCATATTCTGAATTTAATAACATATATTTCTTTTCTTGTTTATGTAAATCTATTTGATATGTTAAATTAATTTTACTAATACAATCTTTTAAATATAAACAATAAATTTCATCTGCTACAATTTTTTTTAAAAAATGTGTATTTTCTTTTTCTAAAGAATAAAGAATTTTTTCTTTTTCAAATAAATTTCTTTGATCATATACAACAATTTTAAATAATACATTATATAAGACAGATATTTTCATAAAATTCTTTTTACAAATATTATCATCTAAATTATTTTCTGCATTAAATATATTCTGCATAATAAAACTATTTTCATTATTTTTATAATAATCAATTTCTTCTTTTAAGAAACATATTTTCTTTTGTATATCAATATTTGTTTTTTTCAAATTATCATATTTTTTATTTAAAATATTTAATTCTTCATTTTTTTTATCTAAATCATTATTAAGTAATTGTAATTTTTCGTTTATTTCTTCTTGATTAATTTTATCTTTTTCTTCCTTATCATTTTTTAAATATATTTCTTGATTTAATAAATTTTCTAGCTTTTTTATTTTCATATCTTTTTCTTCATTTAATTCACTTTCTTGTTTATAAAGTCTTTCAATAATTTCTGCTTTTCTTAATTCTTCTTCTTTAAATAATATTTCATCTTTTAAACAGTTTAACATAATTACATTTTTATCTAATTCATCTTGTAGTCTTTTAATATCTTTTACAGATTCCATTTTATAATTATTATATTCTATTTTTAACATCTCCTTTTCTTCACATAATTCATTTAAAAGAGAATTATTTTTTAATGACAACAAATCTAATCGTTCTCGATCTTCATTACATTTATTTTTTAATTCTTTATTTTCTATTAACGCTTTTTCTAAATCACTTTTTAACTTTACAACTTCATTTAATATATTATCTTCCATACTTATTTCATTCACACCATTTATTTCTAATTCATTTGTAACATTATTCATTTTTCTTTTATCACTATCTAGACTATCTTTATTATATTCTCTTATATGGTTCCTATAACTATCTTGCATATTTTATCATTTCAAAA
The DNA here is from genome assembly GCF_001602025.1 of Plasmodium gaboni. Lineage (NCBI taxonomy): Eukaryota > Apicomplexa > Aconoidasida > Haemosporida > Plasmodiidae > Plasmodium > Plasmodium gaboni. The sequence continues at coordinate 1,442,792 of NC_031492.1, read as the reverse complement.
GAACAGAAATTTATGGATCTTTTATTATGTATCTATCTATTTATTTTATTGTAATTGACTAAAAGTCAAATATTAAACAAGTGTAAACAAAAAAAAAAAAAAAAAAAAAAATATATATATATATATATATTACACATATATATATATATATATATATATTTATATATATATATGTATGTGATTATTCAAATATATAATAGTACAAAAAACTTTTAAAAATTACACATCATTATTATAAGTTTAAAATACCCTGTTAGTTTAATAACTAAATAATCGTATTAAACGGGTATTACTTTACATACATTATTATGTATATATATAAATATATATATATATATATATATTGAAAGGTTACATATAAAAAAAAAAATTTAATAAATAAATACATATAAATATAATATATATAATATATATATATTTATATAATATATAAGTATTCTCATGAACATATTCTCATTCTTTTAACACTCATATTCTTTTTGTTTTTTACTTATTCATTTATTTTATTTTCTCACAAAAAAAAATTTATATAATAAATATATAAAAACAAAATGTTTTCCTTTTATGTGTTATATTTTATATAATACACAGGCTATTATTATTTAATATATTTTTTGTTTTAATATATATAATAAATGTATATTATATAAATATATATATATTTATTATTAATATATATTTATTTATTAATGTATACAATTTTGAGAATTTTTTATTTTAACATTAAAAAAAAAAAAATAAATAAATATATATTATATATATAATATAATATATAAATAAATTTTTATTTTTGTAAATACATGTATACATATAATATATATATATATATATATATAATGCATATTCATTACCTTATGTTTATTTTTAGTAGAAAACTTTGACAAAATTAAAAATTATAATGAAAAAATGTTATTATTGTATTTTTTTTTTTTTTTTTCAATTTTTACTGTAAAGATTATTATATGCTCCTTTTATAAAAAAATAAAATAATAAATATATATGTGTTACTGGGAATAATAATAAAATACTGAAATGTTTATAAATAAATAAATATATATATATATATATAATATATTGTAAAAAATAAAGAGGTGTAACTTTTTTTTTTATTTAACATATTAAGGTATATTTATAAAAAATATTATATTTATTCTTAATTTTTCTTATTTTTTATTATATTTTTTTTTCTACTAAAATATAATAACATGATGATTTTAAAAATCTATGTGTAACCTCATCACACCCATATTTATTATATTAGTACTATATTGAAAATACCACATTTGATATTCCATTATATATTTTTTAAAACATATTTTAATTATTTAAAATTTTTTATTTTTCATTGTTTTTCTTTTTTTTTTCACATTCTGAAGTATCACTAAAAATATGTGAAAGGAAATAAAACAAGTCTTTTTCTTATAAAAATTAAAGAATCATAAATATCAACCTACATATTATTTAATATATATAATTATGATGTAATAGAATCAATAATAAGAAAAAATAGAAAAAAATATAATTAAGAAATACATTGTATTATATATAATACATATTTAAATACATGTTGACGTATTCCATCCTTTTTTCATATAATGATAAAATAATGTTATTTAAAAAATATAAATTGTTCAGTTCAATATTTTTCATTCATTATACATAAAAATGAAATATCTTATATATAATTTACATGACAATATATATATATATTGAGTTTTATCTTCATATGATTCAAAAAAAAAAAAAAAAAAAAAAAAAAAAAAATTTATATATATATATAATATATATATATATATATATATATATATACTTATGTATAAAACTTCAACTGGTTTACATATTATGTAAAACCAAAAAAACATATTTCAATTTCTTTGAAATATTTATATATATATATATAACTAAAAATTAAAATATTAAAGACAATAAAATGAAAATATTTATATCTTGGAAAAAAATAAATAAATAAATAAATATTTATATAATATAATAATCCATATAATTATAGATAATATATTTAAACTACTAAATATTTCCTTCATATATTTATATTTGCTTATATAACACAATAAATAAATATACTAAACATTATTGGAAAAATTATTTTTTCATTTATTTTTTTTTTTTTTTTCCAAAAAAATAAATAAAATAAAAAAAAAAAAAAAAAAAAAAAAAAAAAAATAAAAAAGTAAATATTTTAAAATACATAATAAATAAATAAATAAATAAATATAAAAATAAATAAATATATAAAATAATTATATATAAAAAATAATACGAATTGTACATATATATATATATATATATATATATATATATTCTTATTAGTCATTTTTAAATATGTCAAATAAGAATAATTTATTTAAGTTATGTTCAAATATATTAAACTTTTTCATTTCATCAACATTTGTTATACGAGATATATCTATTACTTCATTAAAATTATCAAAGTAATTTTCTTTGGTTTTTACAAAATCATTATTTTCATTATCATATTTTTTATATTCAGGAAAATTCTCCTCAAACAGATCATTTATATTTTTTACCATATTATTATTATTATTATTATTGTTATTATTATTAATATTATTATTTGTATAATCCTTTTCATCTTTTAAACCTTGGGTATTATTTTTATCCAAGCTATTAGATGACTTCTCATTATTACCAGCCACCATTTTATTTTCTTCCACTTTCTTCTGAGTTGTCAATTCCTTGTGTTCACTTATAGATTTCAATATATTTTTTTGTGTTTTGTAAGAACCTTTAGGTTGCTTTTTTTTCATTTTTTTAATAACTTGCTTTATATTCTTTTTCATATCACCCATTTTGTCGTTATCAATAATAATTTTATTTAATTCGTCACCATCTAACTTTTTATTTTCTTTCATCTCTTTATTTTCCATCTCACTTAATTCTTTTCCATTTATATCCTTATCCATCATTTCTTTTCTTTTTACAGCTGAGTCTGAATTTACTTGACCATCTCTCGTATTATTATCATCAATCTCATTTTTCATATCATTCCAATTTCCCTCATTTTTAACTAACGTATCATCATGTGATTGATAATTTTGTTCCATATTATTTTTATTTTTGTCATAATCCTCAGAAATGGTACTTTTATTTTTAGATGTATTATTACTCTTTTTTCCAGTTTTCTTCGTATCATTTTTTAACATTTCTACTTTACCTGAATAATTTTTAGAATTATTTGGATCAATAATATTTTTAATTTCTTCTCCGGATAAGGTTTCTTTATCTAATAATGCAAAAGCTAAATTATCTAATTCTTTCCTATGTCTTCTTAATATTTCTTCTGATAAACTTTTTCCTTTTTCTACTAAGGTCTTTACTTCCACTTCTATAGATGAAACGGTTTGAGCAGATAATCTATTAGACGAATAACCATCTCCCATTCTTTTTTTATAATTTAATGGTCCTAATTTATCAGACATACCCCATTCCGTTACCATTTTATATGCAATTTCGGTAGCTCTCGATATATCACTTGAAGCACCACTACTAGTTTCTGATTTACCAAAAACAATTTCTTCAGCTGTTCGTCCTCCCATACAAACAGCTAATTTTGCTTCCATCTGACTCTTAAAATAATTATGTCTATCATCAACTGGGATTTGTTCAACATATCCAAGGGCATTACCTCTTGAAATAATTGTAGCCTTATGTATTGGATCTGTTTTGGGTTGAAGAAAATATGCAACGATAGCATGACCAGCTTCATGATAAGCTGTTATTCTTCTTTGATGGTCTGATTGTCTTAAGGATTTTCTTTCTGGACCCATAGAAACCTTATCTCTAGCTTCATATAATTCATTAATTGTAACTAAACTTTTATTATTTCTTGTAGCTAAAATTGTAGCCTCATTTACAACATTTTCTAAATCTGCACCTGAAAAACCAGGTGTTAATCTTGCTATCTTTTCAATATCTTCTAATTTTAAATCACTTTTAATTTTTTTAATATATATTTCTAAAATTTTCTTTCTTCCATTAACATCAGGTAATGGTACATAAACAATCCTATCAAATCTACCAGGTCGTAATAAAGCACTGTCTAAGGTATCAATTCTGTTTGTAGCACCTATAACCATAATATGTACAGTATTACTAAATCCATCCATTTCAACTAATAATTGATTTAACGTTTGATCATGTTCTCTTTGCCCAGCACCATTAACAGATCCTGAACTTCTCTTTCCACCAATTGCATCAATTTCATCAATAAATACAATAGATGGAGCAACTGATCTTGCATGTGCAAATAACTGTCGTATTCTTTTAGCCCCTTGACCTACATATATTTCTATAAATTCTGGTCCAGAGGTATAAATATAAGGAACATTAGCTTCAGTTGCTACAGCTCGAGCTAACATGGTTTTTCCTGAACCAGGAGGACCAACTAATAAAACACCCTTTGGCATTCTAGCACCCATTTCATGATACTTTTCTCTATTTTTTATAAAATCAACTACTTCTAATAATTCTAATTTAGATTCATCTATTCCTGCTATCTCTTCAAATCGTATAGGCTTAAAATGTGGAGATACTTTATTTGGAGATTGATCTTTCATCGTTACTTTTCCATTATTATCACTCTTCTTATTTTTATCATTTCCATATGATTTCAAAGAAGTCGAAGAATTATTTGTTCGATAATTTGTATTATTAAAATTATCTTTATAAAATAATCTATAAGTTATTATAGTCATAAAAAATGGCCATATTGCAAATCCTAAACATACACCTAAAAAAAATATTATGAAATAATTCCACTTTTTACTTCTCCTTTTATTAAAAAAATTTTCATAATATCGAAATTTCTTATCACGTTCATTTCTCTTCTTTTTATTCTCATTTACATATTCATCTTCTTCATCATGTAATAATACAGAATTTTCTTGTTCACCATATTTATCTGATCCTGTTGACAGAAAACTCTGATTGTCATATTTCGAACTCATAATTTTTTATTCTCAAATATTATAACAAAAACATAAGCTTCAAATATATATATTCAAAAATGACATATATATATATATATATATATATATATATATATATATAGTGTATATTATTACTTATATTTTCAGTAAAATATTAATATTATTCAATAAAATATATATTACACAATTGGGTATACATATATATATATATATATATATATATATATATTTATTTATTTATTTATTTAAAAAAAGATAAAGAAATTAATATTAATAATTATAACTGAGCATAAAATTTACACTCTTATATACATTTCACTTTTGAAACATATTATGTTATTCGAACAAAATAATCTAAACACAATATATAAATATATATATATATATTTTTTTATTTTTTAATTTTATTTTTTTTCTTTAAAAGTTATATATATATATATACTTATATATATTGTATAATGAGATCATATAACTTACTAATAAGGATACTATGAAAATCATTTATTTTTTTTTTTTTTTTTTTAAATTTAAAATTGTTCTGTAACAATAAATAAAATTTTTTTTTTAATATTATATAAATATTGTTTTATTTTAAATGTATAAATATATATGTATATAATACATAATATTTTATTATTTTTTTTTTTTTGGATATAATTATTTCACAAGCCACTTAATATATTTTAAAATTAATGCCCTAAAATTATTTTAATTTATATAATTTTTATACTATAACTTTGTTACTTACGTAATAATATATATATATATATATATATATATATATATAATATATATATATATTTTTTTATGTAATATATTATAATTATATATTACATATATTTTACTTCCTATTACCATATATTGTAAGGAAATTAAGCACATATAAAAAATTTAACCTAAAATAATATTTCCATCTATATAATATTTTTAATAGTTCCTTTTTTTTTTTTTCTCAAGCATATATATGTTTATATATATTTAATTAAAACAACAAATTTACATTTAATTTCCTTTATTTATTTATTTTTAAAATTCATATTTACACAATAAATATCTAAAACTAAAAAAAAATATATTTTATTATTATATTTGTACCTTTTTTTTTTCTTTTTTTTTTTTTTTTTTGTTAAATTTCCATTCTTTCGATTGCGGATTATTAAGGATATTGTTATTTTTCTACTTCTGTATAATATAATAATTCTTTAAATACATAAATAAATAAAATAAAAATATTATATATATATATAAGATATTATATTTTTTATACTTTTATTTATTTTTTTGTAAAATGATTATTAACAAAATTTTTTAATCATATTGTATCCTTATGTTACTTGTTAACATAGGTAACATATATATATTATAATATGAGGTATTAAAATTTTTTCTTTGTGAATATGCATAATTTTCACTTTTCATCTTAAATATAAAAATACTTGTAACTGTACTATAAAATACATATATATATATATATATTTAATACATCTCCATATTAATAATTTACTTGGTTCGGTGTGCCCTTGTATATCTACATATTTATTATATATAATATATAATATATTCCTGTATGTTCTTATTTTCGTTCATATTTTTATTTTTGATTCATTCCATTTTATGTGTTAATTATAATGAGAAAATATAATTTTTTTATAAAACGTCGCTTATTCTCTACTTTAACCAAAATAAATAGCGTTAAGGAATATCATGATGATATAATAAAGTGCATCGATAAAGTTCGGGTTATTAATCCGCTTGTTCATTGTATAACTAATAGAGTAACCACTGAAAAGGTTGCAAACAGTTTGTTGGCCTTTGGTTCTTCTCCAGCAATGATTGATAATCCTAAGGAAGTTGAAGAATTTGCTAAAATAGCTTCATGCACTTATTTCAACCTAGGGTTACATACGACGCAAGTAGAAAATATTAATTTATTAGAAAAATTAAGAAAAGAATCTATGAAAGATAAATTTATGTTAATAATAGATCCAATCGCTGTTGGAGCAACAACCTATAGAACTAATGTTATTAAAGATATTATTTTAAAATGTCAGCCTAATGTCATAAAAGGTAATATTGCTGAAATTTATTATTTAGATAAAGGAGAATTTTTGGGAAAGGGTGTCGATAGTAATAATAACAGTACTCATAATGAAACAGATATAATTAATAGTGCCAGAAATGTTGCATTAAAATATAATTGTGCTGTAGTAGTTACATCAAAAACAGATTATATTGTTAGTCCATGTTCTCGTTATGTAGCCAAAATTAATTGTGATTTAAAAATTCTTACAAAAATTACTGGGTCAGGTTGTTCTGTTGGTGCCCTCTGTGCAGCAGCTACTTCAGTATATCCTCAAAACCCATTCATAGCATGTATATCTGCTACTCTTATATATAAATTAGCAGCATTCAAAGCATATCAAAAAGAAAAATATCCAGGTTCTCTAAGTCATAAAATTATTGATGATATTTATTATTATTCACATAATCCTCATTTTCTGAATTTCCAAATCGTAGATATTTATAAAGCAGCATAAATTTTAAATCACAATTTTTATATTACCTTAATATATAATACATAAAATAATGTGATGTTTGTATAAAAGGAAAGGGTAAAAATAGACATTCCTTTGTATAAAACATAACATGAATATTATATATATATATATATATATATGTTCTATTTTTTGGTAAATATTTTATATCATATTTATAATTTAATTTATATTATTTAATTTATTTTATTTTTTTTTTTTGGCATAAAGTTTGACAAAATAGCTAGTTGTTCATAATATACATAACATAATTATTATTAAAAATTTTATAAACAAATAAATAAAGGAAAAGCTTCAAACTCAGAAATAAGATAACATATAATAACGTGAAAAAAAATTTTAAGATAAAATAAAATTGATCATTTTACACACAAAATATTAATAACTAAAAAAAAATTAATTATTTAAGAAATGTTATATATATAAATATTATTATTATATATGTTATATTTAATTGTCTTAAAAGCGAAACAATAAAAAATATGCTTTCATTTTTTCTGTTCCCTTTTTGTTAATTTACTTTATTTTTTTTTTTTTTAATTTATTTGTGATCGTTTATTTATTATTAATTAATAAATTTATATTTAAAAATATTTAATTATTAAATTTAAAAAAATAAAAAATGAAAATGTATGGATAAGTAAATAAATGATGTTATAAATATATATATATATATTTCTTCTTATGAGCTTAAGAATAACAAAAAAAGAAAAAAAAAAAAAAATTTTATAAAAATTTACATAAATGTAAGGTAATACAACAAAAAAAAAGCTAATTGAGAAAAAAAAAAAAAAAAATGATTTTTTCATATTCTACACACCTGGACAAAATATGTCATATATATACTAACATATATTTTCATAATAAGTATTATCATTCTATATCAAAAATATATACATATACATATATATATATATATATATATATAATATAACAAAAAAATTAATACAAGGAAAAAAACATAATTATAAAAGAAAAATACTTTTCCTATTTTTATTTCTATACATTTTATAATTTATACTTTTAACCTTATTTGGCATGTTAAATTTTTTTAATTTGTTTACAATTTATTTTATTTTTTTATATATTTTTTACTTTTTATTCACTCTGATAACGAATTTGTATTTTCAAGAATAAAATTCTTACGCAATTTCGAATCCTCCCCCATAAGTGAAAAAATTAAATCGTTAGCCCTTATTGCATCATCTACAGTAACACGTATAAGTTTTCTTACAGTAGGATCCATGGTAGTATTCCACAATTGATCTGCCATCATTTCTCCTAACCCTTTAAATCTTTGTATTTCATATTTTTTGGAAACGTTAAATAATACACTATCATCTATAAATGAATCTGTAGAACTTTCTTCATTCACAAAAATGTCATTAACTTGATTTTGTTCATTATATTCACTCAAGGATTCATCACTTGAAGACATATTTTTATTTTTAATTTTATTTTGCATATTTTTTTGTCCAGAGGAAAGCTTGTCTTTATCTAATAATTTCAATAAGTTATTTAATTCTTGATCTGAATAGGTATGTATAATAAACTTTGATTGTTTTGTAGTGACATTAAATTGTTTTGTAACAATATCTTTTATTGAGTTATCATAAAATTTATTATAAGTTATTTTATACAGCGGTGGACACGCTACATACACATTTCCATTTTCAATAATTTCCTTTTGAAATCTATATAAAAATGTTAAAAGTAAAATACGTATATGTTCGCCATCTACATCTGCATCAGTCATAATAATTATTTTGCCATATCGTAATGTATTATCAGCAAAAACATCTTTCTTCTTATTTAATGTATTATTATTACTTTGCGTAGATTCAAATTTAGAATTTTTTAAATCAGATTTTTTTTTTAAATTTTTTCCTTTTTTATTGCTACCTAAAATATTATTATTTTTTAAATTCTTATTATCATAATTTACATTTAATCCGATAGCTGTAATTAATGATTTTAATTCTGAATTTTCAAAAATTCTTTTATTGTTCTTGATTTTTTCAACATTTAATATTTTTCCTTTCAAAGGTAATATAGCTTGTATTTCTCTATTACGTGCTTGTTTAGCACTACCAGCAGCACTATCTCCTTCTACAATAAATATTTCATTTCTAGATATATCATCACTAATACAATCTACTAATTTACCAGGTAATATAGTAGAAGAATATTGATTATTTTTTGATCTTATTAAATCCCTAGCTGCTTTTGCTTCTTCATCACTTAATTTGGCTTGTAATGCTTTAAAATATATGCTACTTAATAGATTAGGTTCAAAATCAAAAATTTCTGATAATTTTTCAAATATAACACTTTCTAATATAGATTTTAAATGATGTGATCCTAGTTTAGTTTTGGTTTGTCCTTCAAATTCAGGATTGTTCATTTTCACAGATAAGATAGCTGTTAACCCTTCTCTAATATATTCACCTGGAATATTAACAAAATTTTTTGCCATTTCATTTTTTTTTATATTATAATTAACACACCTACTAACTGCATATTTTAAAGCATCAACATGTGTACCACCATCTGTAGTATTGACATTATTTACAAAACTAATAATGTTTTCATTATATTGATTACTTAACCATTTCATTCTTAAATCGATATATATGTTTTTATGATAACAAGATATACTAATAATTTTATCATTATCTTTGAATAAATTTGTTTTATTTTTTGTTATATTTCCTATATACTCATTTAGTCCATATTCGTGTTTTATAATTTCATAATTGTAAAAATCTAAATTGTTATAATCAGTGATTTGTATATTTTCATTTGCTAAATTATCAGACATATTTTCATTTGATACATCACCATTTAATGTATTATTTTTATTATCCTCATTTTCATTATCAATTGAAGTATTTTTTTTCTTATTTTTTATTATTTCATTTGATTTATTTCCTTTTGATATATATATACTATTTTTATTTTCTGCTCTTTCGTCATAAAAATAAAAAGTTAGCTTTTCATTTAAATAAGCTAATTGATGAATTCTATTTTTTATTAAATCACTATTATGTTTTGTACTACTTTTAAAAATACTACTATCAGGTTTATAATGAATTTGTGTTCCTCTCTTATTAACTGGGCAATCAGTAATGGTTAATTCTTTTGTGACGTTTCCTTTTTCTAATTCTATACTATATATTTTATTATTTCTAAAAACTTTTACTTTCATAAAACTACTTAAAGCATTAGCAACAGATAAACCAACTCCATGTAAACCTGATGAATATTTATATTTCTGTGCACTTTCCTTTGAATTCTTTTTTGTTCTCTTATTAGTACTATTAGATACATTATCACTATTGTTTTTTTCGGAGGTATTCGTATTACCTGTATTGTTTATATTATTATCAACTTCATCATCCATTTCGTCATCAAAAAATTTCGCTCCTGAATGCAGAACAGTAAGAACAGTTTCTAAGGCAGATTTTTTCGTTTTCTCATGAACATCACAAGGAATACCTCTTCCATTATCTTCTATAGTTACACTATCATCTTTATGAATAACAACTTTAATTGTATTACATTCAAAATTATTATATTCATCTACTGAATTATCAATAATTTCAAATAATATTTGATGTAATCCTTTCACATCCGTGTTCCCAATATACATACCTGGTCTTTTTCTTACAGCTTCTAATCCTTCTAATATTACAATATCTTTAGCATCATAATTATAACATGGATATATATTTCGTTTATTCATATGTTCAGATTTTTTTTTTATTTTATTTTCTGCTCCCAAAGGAAAAGAAGAAACATTATTTATATATCCATATATCTTTTTCCTATTAAATTTTTTATATTTATCGAGCAGATAATAACATTTCAAAAAAGATGATTCATATAATGACTTATCATTATTATTCACTACAGAAGAAGACAATTTCTTATCATATTTTCTTTTCAAACAATTAAAAATATTTATATTATTTTTCTTATGAATGTTTGCATAATTTGCTTTTCCTACTTGTACAACTAATATTACACCTTTCACAAAAAATATGAAAAGAGAAAGTGACTTGAAAAAACGTACGTTCATTTTTTTTCGTACATTTTATAAAAAATAAATAAAAATAATAATAATAATAAATAAATATAAATATAAAAAAATATATTTATATAAAAGAATTACATTTTATTTAAAACAACATTTACTTTAAAGAATTTAAGTTATTTTATTTTTATTCTTTCTATTCTATTCTCTTTTTTTTTTTTTTTTTTTTCTTTTATACGAATGTATAGTCACATGGTTTATTTTAAGAATGTTCAAAAAAGAGCTAGAAAAATAAAATTTACAAAAGAAGAAAAAAAAAAATAATAATAAAAAAAAAATAATAAATAAATATAATATTTTTTTTATAAGTGTATAATTATATATATAACACAACAGAAAAAAAAAAAAAAAAATTGGTATAATATATATATATATTATACCATTTTTTTTTTTTTTTTTGTTCAGTATCCTTTTAACAAGAACACATATATATTTATAATATACTATAAACGATTTCAAAATGTTAGATTTCCATAAATATATATATATATATATATAATACTTGAATAAATAAAATTTTCCTTTTGTTATATTTTCCCATTATAATAATTTCTAAATGTTTTAAATTATATATATTTATATGTGTACCTTTTGTATTTATTAAGGGAAAGAAAAAAAAAAAAGGATTAACATTATAAGTGTTCCATTCATCGAATAAGTTTAAATTTTTATATTTTTCTTCCTCTTTATTTATATTCTATTATATATAAGTTTCATATTTATATTTTTACATCTTATATATATATATATATAAAAGAAAAAAGAATAAGTATAATTCATATTTTTAAAGCTATACAAAATAAGGTATTGGCTATTAAAATATTTACACTAATATGTGATGATTTATTTCAGGAGAGTTGTAGACATAAAGGAGATAATTCTTTTTTTTTTTTTTTTTTTTTTTCCCTATTAATCATGTTACATATGTTAGAAAAAAATATATATTACAAACATAGTTTATATAAATAATATAATAAAGATATAATATATTACTAATTAAGAAATATTTCTGCCTAAAAATATTATTTAACATATGTATGTATGTATATATATATATATATTATAATACGTCGGTTCATTAATTTTAAACGTCCTCCCGTATTTAAAAAATAATAATATATATATATTTATGTTCATAAAAAATTATAAGTGTACATACACACTTCACAAAATCATATATATATATATATATTATTATATGTGAATATATTCTCATTTATAAAAATGATAACAAATTATGAAAAATCGCTAAATCACATAGAGAGTGATAAACTACATGTAAAATAATTCAAACTGAAAAAAAAAAGAGGCAAATACTACTATTCATTTATTATATAAATATATTATTTTCTTTTTTGCCAATTTTTTTCATTTTTGTCTTTTTCAAAATATAATTATTAAAAATATAGAGAAAAAAAAAATGAAAAATGTTTACTATTTTATATTCTTTTGTAGTTTCCTTATTTGGGTAAATAGTATGAATCCACTAAGACAAGGTAATGAGAATTTTTCAGAAAAAAATTCATCAGATGAATATGAATATGTTGATTCTGCTTACCCAGGATTTAATATACATTACAATTTAGAACCCAAAGATTGGAAACATATAGAATTAATAGAAAAAAACAATAAACAATTTATGATGGATATTAAAGAAGAAATAAAAAGAATGGAAGAAGATAAAAAGAAAATAAATTATATCTTAAATGTTCAAAAACAACAATTCCAAGAATTATTATTTTTAATAGACCATAAAAAACATAACCATCATAATATTAACATAGATGAAATGCCTAACTTTTTAAAAAAAGGTACATTTCATGATGAGTATAATAATAAGTTAAATGAAAATCAAATATTACAAGCATTTAAAGATATAGATAATTATACATTAGATAATTACAAATATATCGGACAACAAAATTTCTATTATCACTTAGCACAACAATGGATACCATAAAAGATATAATTGAAAAATATTATAATATAAATAAATATAAATATAAATATAAATATATATATATATATATATACTTTTAATGGTTAAACCAAAATGTATAAAATTTTACATTTTCGAAATAAAAAAAAAAAAAAAATAATTGTATAATATATTGTTCTTACTAATATTCTACTATTAATACATATTACACTTGTGTCCCATATTCTCTTGTATTGTTTTCTTGTTCTCTATATTAATAATTATCACGACATTGAGTACTTGGAAAAAAAAATTTTAACTCTTGTCTAATTAGAGACAGTATTTTACAATTGTAATATCATATATATTAAATAAGAGTAAAAAGAAATTTTTTTTTATTTTTTTTTTATTTTTTTTTATGTATATAAAAAATTAAAAGTCTGTTGGTTATATATATAAAAAAATAATAAAAACATAATAATAAATGAAAGAAATAAATAAATAAAGAAAGAATGAATAGATTAAACAGAATACATAAAATAGACAGAAAAAAAAAAATAAAAATAAAAATAAAAAATTAAGTGAATTAATATATATACAATTGTAAATGTAATATTCAACAAAAAAATAAATACATGCATATATATATATACTTATAATTGCACAAATCGGTAAATATAAAAAAATATATAAAGATATATCCTAATATACAAATTTGATACATACATAATATATAAACATATGAATAATTAATAATGTACTTAAAAAATATAGACATTTGTAACATATAGAACTAATTATATTTTATACGAATATACAAGTATAAAACTATTTGAAGTACAATAATTTCATATAATATAAATAATGCAATAAGAAGAACATATGTTAAGGTAAAATTAAATACAACAGAAAAAAGTATAATTAGAAAAATAGACAAAATTAAAAAAATAAAATTAAATGAGAAAATATATTTGATATGTAACATAGGCACATGATTAACATTCATTTCATTATTTAATAAAGAAGATATTATTCTTAATAATTCATCTTGTAAGTATTCTTTATTACTATTATTATTAATAATCCCCTTCATATCATTTTCTTCTTCAATTTTTGCTATACCTGTTTTACATATAGTACATAATAAAGGATTTAATTTATTTAAACCCAAAATTTTAGATCTTAAGGCACTTAACTTTTGATTTCTTCTCCATGTATACCAACATTTTTTATGAACACAAGCAGTACATAATGAACAACATGAAATTAAATTTGAATTTTCAAAATGTTTTTCTAAACAAATAAAACAAAACAATTCTGCTTGCTCATCTGAATTATTCTTCCTTTGAAAATAAACCTTCAAGTTCTTTTCATCCCCATCATTCAAAACCCTATAATCAGTACTCCCCATTTGTTTTACATATTTTTAAAAATATTATATGTACAAAAATATATATACATATATATATATATAAACATATTATATATATAAATACATATTTATTTCATAAATTAATTCTCCTATTTTCGTTCTTATAAAATTTTTATTATTATATTTACAAAAAAAAAAAAAAAAAATTTTAGTCACTTCATTTAATTTTAATATTTAAAAAATTAAAGCTTAAGAAAAATTCCTTTTGCTCTCTCTAAGGTTTAAAAAAAAAATTAAAAATAAACAATATACAATTTTATAATATAATTTTTAAGTAAGAAAATATAAAAATTTCCATAAATAAATATTAAATTAAAAAATGTGAAAAATTATTAAAAATATTCAAAATGCAGAAGGTAAGTCAAAATTAACAGGAAAGAAAAAATGAAAACAAAAAAAAGTAAAAAATAAAAAATATCAACAATTTTTTAAATATCATAAAATACGTAAAAAGAAGTATTCAGTCAAATATCAAAAAAATATTTTTCTTCTTCGGTATTTAATATAAACATATTTTTAAATTAAAAGAGAATAAAACATTTTATGACATATAAAATATATCTCTATATATAATATAATATACATATTTTATGTATACATTATAAAGTAAATTTTTTATAAAATATATTTTAATCAAGGAAGCTCCCAAAATACAAAAATAATTATATATATATATATGTATATTTTCATATTTATTGGTTAATGAATTCTTTAAAATTCTATACTTTAACAACAAATTAATAAAAAATTTTTATAAAAAGTAATAAAATAAGAAATGAGTTTAAGATATATATAATAAAAAAATAATAATTCTTGTAAATTAAGTCTATAAAAATTAAATAATATATAATCCATGTATAAGGAACATATAAATAAATATATATATATATATATATATATGTAGGGTATTTTTTAAATTACAAATGAAACATTATTATAAAACATTACTTTTAAGTTTTTTAATTTTTAAAGTGGTATGTATACATAATGAGTACGTAACTTCTTTTTTTTTTTCTTTTTCTTTTTTTTTGATTGAAATGGAAAGATTTATAGGTACTTTTAAGAAAAAGAAATTATGGTACATATAAATTATTTTATCAGGTGTTATAAAATCAATTATGTTTATTATGTTTAAAATAAATATAATGTAATTTTATATAGAACAATAAGAAATATATATATATATATATATATATTTTAATTGTCTTTTTATATAACAACGTTTTATTATCAAAATATTTTTTAAATAACCTCATAATTTATTTATTTATTTATTTTTAATATAATATATGCAATTATACTCAACAACAACAAAATGAAATAAAAATATATATCGATTTAATAGTATTTCATCTTACATTAACATCCATTAATATATATATTATAATATATAAATAGGTGTATAACACAATAAGAGTTAATTATATTCTCTATATAATTGAAATGCACGTCATATAAATCTCATTCATGATATATAAACATACACATATTCATAAAAAAAAAAAAATTATAATAAATGTGAAAAACATTAAAATTAAACATACAAAACAATAACTACAAAAAAAAAAAAAAAATTTACATACATATTAGCATTAGTTTTTTTTAAACATTAAAAAAGGAAAAAATTATATATATATAATATATATATATAGCATAACATTTTTTATTTTGAGATTGTAAGAAAAAAAATTATTCATTTTACTTTTTATTAAGTTCTATAAATGTTGATTAATATACATATAACACTAGCTTAACAATTAAAAAATAAATAAGGGGTTTAATAGTTAAAATAAGAAATGACATTTTTTTTTTTTTTTTTTTTTATAAGTAATTAGGAATCCTTCCTATAATAATATACATAAGTAAATTTATAATAAGCATATATATATATATATATTTATATATTTATATTTTTAAGGGTATACATATTAATAAGTATGTATACATATAAGGGTATAATATTTATAAGGGTATACATATATTATATAAATGTATAATTATCATAAGATGTATATATAAATCATATGTGCATAATAAATCATAAGCGTATATAAATCATAAGTATAAATTGCACAGCTCATAGTCATTAATAATTTTATTATATATATATATAAATTTTTTTTTTTTTTTTTTTTTCAATAAATGGTTTACTCATAATCTTTTCTCACTTCCATTTGAAAAAAAAAATAAAAACTATATCAACAATATAAAATATAAATGTTCAATGTAATTATAAGTACGTCAGCTTAACAATGATATATAATAATAATAGTAATAATAATGAGAATAAAAAAAAAAAAAAAAAAAAATACACATAATTGTTTATGTTAATAATATAATTGAAAATATATAATAATGTGTAAATAATATAAATGTAAATATAAATTTCTTTTTTTTTTTATTTTATTTTTTTTTTTTTTTTTTTTTTTTTTTTTTTTTTTTATTTTTTTATTTATTTCTTTGGGTTCATTATTTATAATAACATGGATGGTGTTATAATTCCGGGATCTTCGACGGCTACATATTCACAGAAATTTTCCTTATGATCATAAGATGGTAATATTTCATTATGAATCAATGAATCAATTAATACATATAATTCAGCATAAGGTAGATCGGTAGGTAGAATACATCTTTGTATATAATCACCAAATACATTTAGATAAGGTATGATTTGTTCTTCATTTTTTATTAAGGTTAAATAATTTAAATGATGTTTTATACATAATTTATACATATTAACATTTTTACTAAGCATAGGTATATTTAATTCTAATATAGTTTCAAGATCATGTAAAATGAATAATATAGCATCTCTACATAAATTAATTCTCATATCTTTATTATTTTCATCATGATTATTATGTTTATTAATAATATTTTTTTTATCTATATTATGCATATCAATATCATTATCTATATTACTATCCATATTAATATCTGTATTATTTTCCATTTGACCTTCTAAATTATTATCTAAGTGATGATTATGATCAGTACTACTATTATTACTATGATTATTTATATTATTATTATCATTACTCATTAAATTGTTTGCATTATTTTTTATTGCATTCATAGAAACTAAGAAGTTATTCTTATAATCATAGTTATTTGAATTCTCATCACAATTTTTCATATTCATTTTATCTTCTTTTGACCAACTATCATCATCACTATCTTCATTCGCAGGTTTTTGAGAATTGCGAAAAGCAATAGCTAATTTCCTTGCTCCTTCAAAACCATATTTATTAACAGAAAAAATTCTTTCGATTCTTTTACATTTTTTATATGCTTGACCAACCCATCCCATTCTTTGAGGTGTAGAATTAAACCACACTCCTCTAACTTTTGGCATATTTTTACTCATGGATAAATATTTTAATCTTAATTCTTCAACAGATGGTCTATTTGACTTAGATCCTTTCAAAGAATTATTATTACTATTGGATCCACTATTATTACTATTATTATTGTTATTGTTATTATTATTATTATTGTTGTTGTTATTATTATTATTATTACTATTGGATCCACTATTATTACTATTATTATTATTATTGTTATTATTGTTATTGTTGTTGTTATTATTATTATTATTGTTAGTATTATTATTATTATTATTATTGTTGTTGTTGTTGTTGTTATTTGTATTTTTCTTTTTCTTGTTAATAAATCTATCCCATACTTCTCCTCGAATTCTTGCTTTTTTCCACTCTATTGCTAAACGTTTAGCTTCTTCACATCCATGTTTTTTAACAGCAAAACTTTGTGCACATTTGACACCATTTATTTTATGTTCACCAAACCATCTTTGTGAATTCTTATCATAATATACCCCTGGAATTCTTTTTAAATCATCATTTTCTTCCTTTAATTCTGTACCATCTCCTAATGACTCTCCTTTTTTACCATTACTCTTTACATAATTTTGTGGATTATGTGTTGGGCAATTTATTAAAGTACATACTTTTATATCAATTTCATTTTTTGTTGTAGATTCAGCTAAATTAGATGTTCCAATAGTTGTTACATTAGATAATTGATTTGTTTTATCATCTTTTACATCTACCAAATTTTCATCTTTCTCTTTAAGAACTGTTTGATTTTCATTCGATTCTTTCTTTAAACTTTCTTTTTGTACATCAAAAGATGTTTCTGTAAATTTTATGGGTTCGGTAAAATTTGAACTAATTATATTATCATCTCCTTTAATATTATAACTATTATTACTATTCATATTTCCATCTAATACATCTACATCTATAATTTCTTTTGCACCTTCATATTTAGGATCATTACTACTGTGTGATACATTTTGTGAATTTTCTATTGGTCCACTTCTAACTCTTTTAATATTTAAACTATTAGTTCGATTAACTAAAAATTCTTTATTCTTATCATAATTTATATTTTCATTTTTTCTTTTCCTCTTTTGTTTAGTTAAGTAGGAATTATTATCTGATTCTTTATTATAATCTGAAAAGGATGATACATTTCTCTTTAAATATAAGCTTAAGAAGTTATCATTATCACTATAACTTTTATTTTTAAATAACATTTTTTTGTTTAGAATATCTTCATTTTGTTCATTCAAATTAGCTACCTTTTCTTTAAGTTGTTGTTCATCATAACTGTTGTTCATCATTTTTTTTTCTTTATTGTCCATTATATTATTCCAAGAAACATTTTTAATATCATTATAAATATAATCATTTTGAAAATTATTTGATAAAGTAAGGTTACGAATTATATTACTTTGTAAGGAACTTTGTGATGCATTTTTTATATTTGGATCCTTATTAAATTTACCATTCTTTTGTAAATGTTCAAATAATAAGTTATTTTTAATCATAAGGTTTTTAATCATTACATCATTACTATCTAAAATAGAATAGTTATTATTATTTTCTCCATTGTTTTTATCAGCTTTTATAGTGTTTAATGCATTAACTAAATCTTCCTCATCATTATTTATAGAATCATGACTATCTACTACTTTAACAATATTGCTATCATTTATATTAGTACTGTTACTAGGGAAAATATTTTCTGTGCTATTGGTAGGTTTCTCATCATTACTATTCATATTTTTTACATTAATCATATTACTATTAACATTATTAATATCATCAACAACACCTTTTATATTATAATCTACATTTATTATATTATTATCATTAATATGGTTTTTATTTTTCTTCTTATTTTTAGGTACATTCTTTTTTTTAATATCATATGAAGAAGTAATAATATCACCATTATAATTTTTATTCACCAATGGAATAATATTTATATTATTATTTGTGATCATATTTTCATCCATGTGGTATATATTATTAAATGGTGTATTATTAGAAGGTAATTTATTCATATCAAAATTAAGTGGTGTACTTTTATAATTATCATTTGTAAAACTACCACTGGTACTTGTACTTAATAAATTACTAGCCAAATTAGAATGTAATTTAAAAAAGTTATCATTAATTCTTTTTAATTCATTATTATTTTTCATTACATCACATAAATATAATCCTTCTTTATTTTCATTATCTAAAACATTATCTTTATCTTCATTCTTGTTATACATATTATATAAATTAATTTTTTTAATATTTCTAGTCATATCGATATTCTCAATATCATCATCTACTTTATCATCATTCATACCTTCTAATAATAATGTTTCTTTTCCTTTTATTAATAATTCTTTTTCTTTTCCACTAAAATGAGATTCATCGATAATAATATTAATTTTGTGTTCATTTGAGTTATATGGTATATTTATTTTTTCTTCATTATTGTTTAGTGCATTTATATTATGTGTAAATTTATGATCATCATTACTAATAATAATATTATTATTATTATTATTATTATTATCATCATTATTATTATTATTATGTGGTATGTCATTATCTCCTATCTTTAATACATTAATATGATTAAAAAATTCTTCATCTTTTTTCTTCTTATCCATTTTATTACTCTTATTATTATCTTTCATTTTTCTTTTTCTTTCATCATTATTTAGTTCTTTATAATTTATATATTCATTATCATCATTTTTCTTCTTTTTAAATATATCCTTACTGTTATTATTCATATTACACACATCAATGTTGTTCCCATTCATCAAACTATTAACAATTGCATTTTGATAATGTAATTCTTGAAGAGTTTTGATTTGATCATAATATATATTATCGTGTGTATTATTATCACCATTATTTAAATTATTATCTTTATTTTTTTTTTTTTTTTTATCATCAACATAATTTTGATTTTTTCGAGATTTTCTCACTTTTCTTTCTTTCACTTTTTCTTCCTTTACTTCATTTTTTATATTCACTTGATAGTTTGAATTACACAAAGTATTCATCTCTTCCTCATCATTATGAATATTATTATTACTTATATTAATATTGCTGTTATATTTATTTTTCATCATTTGCTGTTGAGAATTTTCATATTTGTCAAAAGATTCATTGTTTTCAAATTTTTCATTTAATATTTCGTTTATTTCATTTATATCATTATTTAAAGAATTAAGAGATGTATTTGAAAGATTTTTTTTTTTATATTTTTTTGAATTCTCAAAAATATTTAAAAAATTCTCATTTTGATTATCATTTTTTGTTATTCTTTTAATATAATCCAAATAATTATTATAATTACTATTATTATTATAATTATTATTATTATTATAATTATTATTGGTAGTACTACTGCACTCACTTTTAATATGTTCTCTAGGGTTTTCATGAGTTATATCAAAACGAGTACTTGCTATAGTAGGATGTATTAAAGTACTATTATCTTCATAATTTATTATATTTTTATTTGCAATATCATTTATATTTCCATTTTGCATATTTAAAAGTACATTATTTATATCATCATATTGATCAGAAAACACATTATGATTTTCAACATTTGAATTTAATTCATTTTTATTCTTTGTGTATGTTTTTTTTTTTTTCTCATTTACATTATTTTTTAATATATATTCTTTTGCTATATTTAATAATAATTTATTTTTTTCATTTTCACTAAATCCATTTTTACTGGTACCACCTTCTAATAATAATTTTCTCACTTGATCACTAACATTCTTATACCATTCTTTAAAATAATTTCCATTCTCTTTTTCATCATTATTCTTACTATCATTATTATGTTCCATTTCTTCACTCGAAATATTATTGCCATTTGTGTTGTTATTTTTATCACAATTTTTAAGATTACTACGATTATTATTATTATTATTATTATAATTGTCATTATCATTATTATCATCATCATCACGATCATCCACCTCATCATCATTTCTATCTTCGTTCGTCACATAATTCTGGTTATATTTTTCTTCTTCCTCTTCATCATTTTCATTTTTTTCAATTTCATAATTAATCTTTTCCTCATCATAAGAATTAAGTTTATCCTGTTTCTTATTTCCCTCTTTAAATTCTTGATCCAAAAGTATATCAACTTTTTTATCTGAGGAGTCATTCATCGTATTTTTAACACCATCATTCTTTTGTTTAATAAAATTAAAAGGTAATTCTTCTAGCACATTTCTTCTTTTCAAATTGACTAGCACATCATTGTAAGATAAATTTTTTTCTTCTAATGATAATGATATATTATCCTGTTCATTGCTTAATATATTTTGTTGATTATTTAACGTTTGCAAGTTATTATTATTATTATTATTATTACTATCATTGATGTTGTTGTTGTTATATTTTCTCATATATGCTTCCAACAATTCCTTCTTATTAATATCTCCTTCATTCATAAGCATATTTAACTTATTTACAAAATTTATTTGCTCCTCATGATTTATATTGATCAAATTGGAAGCCAAAGGATTATCCATATGCGTATTATTTTTATTCTTATTATTCTTATTATTCTTATCGTTATGTAAATAATCCTTCTGAGCAGATTCATATACATTAGCAATATAATCATTAACTGTAGAAAATTCATTTAATGAATTATCTTTCCCTCTATTTAAATTAATTATATTTTGAACATTATTCATAATATTATTATTATGTTGATTAATATAACCTACATTATTAATTAAAGCTTTGATTTGCTCTTCTTCATTAGTATAACTGTTAGCATTATTTTTTAATATATTCATGCTGAGTTTTCTAACTTCTTCCTCATTATTGTTTAGTACATTATTCAGAATATTAGTACTATTTTTATAATCCAACAAATCTTGAGTTTTATCATCCATCATATTATTTATTTTTTTTTTCTTTTTCGACATATTGATATTATTATTATTATTGTTCGAGTTATCATTTGAAGTTGCCACATTATTATCGCCAACATATTCTTGATTATTTTTCATTTCGAAATTGTTGCTCAAATCATTCAAGTTATTCATATTATTATTACTGTTAATTTGGTTGCTTCCTTGTTTTTTTCTTTTACTCACTATGCGACCACCCATTCCTATTTTATTATTAGCATCATTCATTAAATAATTTCTCAAGGCATTTTTTTCTTCTTCCTTCATTTGATTAATTAATAATAAAGTGTCCTTATCAAAATTATTGTATAACATATTATTTCCTTCAGAATCAGTTCCATTCATCATATCTGAAGAATATAATAATCCATTTTCTAAGAGAATCTTTTTTTGTATATCTTCAATATTTGTCTCATTAAGAGTATTAAATTTATTTGTGGTTAATTCAAAAATTCTATTTTTAATATCATTCATTTTGTTATTATCTTCATTTTCTAAAATAGCTTTATTATTTTTTGCACAAAGAACTGTTTGTTTCTTGGTATTTTTTTTATTCTTCTTATTATTACATATATTAATATTATTATTATTGTGGTAATTCATATTATTGCTACAATTTAAAGATAACATTTCTCCATAGGCGTTATTTAATAGACCAAGAGGATTCATCATATTATTATCATTATCAGATAATTTAAAATGTTGATCATTATTATCATCATCCATATTATTTTCATTTAGGATATTATCATTTTGTTCTTTATTAATTTTATTTAATTGTGTACCTTCATGAGTCATCTTTTTTTTTGAATTACGATTTTTCATTTTTTCTTTAACTTGTTTATTTAAATCATCCTTGTTCATATATTTACTCAGAGAATTTAATAATATGATATTATCTAAAAGCTGTTTTGAAATTTCATTATTATCATTATGCTCATTAGATTTGTTTAGCATATCCATATTTAATGTATTAACATTCTCATCATTAGTATTAAGTGCTTTTAATAAATGTATATTTTGTAGAACTTTATTAATCTCATCATTTGTATTCATATAATTATTTCCAACAAGAACATTATCATAATTTTCTTTATTATCATATGTTTCATTATTTAATAAATTTTTCTTACCTGACAGTTTATTTTTCTTTCTCTTCCTTGACTGTTTTTCAATAATATTATTATCAACATTTTCACCATTTTCAATATTATCATTATTGTCAATATTATCATTATTGTCATTATTATCCATATTATCAATATTTTCAATATTTTCCATATTATCAATATGACTAATTATATTATCTTTATTCGATTCAACATTTAATTTTTTATTTACAACATTTATATCTTCTGTATCTTTAGAAGTATCCAATGTCTTGTTGAATTCAGAAATTTCATTGGTCTTATCAAATCTAACAGAATCCATTATTTTCTCACTCATATGTTCATAATTTTTATTCTCCCAATTTTCATTATCAACATATAAATCATTAATGATATTATCATTTTCATTATACACATCATTTTTTATACTATTATCTTGAACATTTTCAATAGTATTAATAATATCTATGTTTTTCATATAAGCGTTATTTTCAACAACAGTGTTATAAGTGCAAGGATATATATTTTCTTCCGCATTAGAAATATTGTTATTTACATTCTTATTTTCATTCATCGATATATCTTCTGTCTTGTTATGTATATCATCCAATCTATTTGATATATTATTACTATTATCGTATGTATCTCTATT
Organism: Plasmodium gaboni; assembly: GCF_001602025.1. Classification (NCBI taxonomy): domain Eukaryota; phylum Apicomplexa; class Aconoidasida; order Haemosporida; family Plasmodiidae; genus Plasmodium; species Plasmodium gaboni. Next base: position 1,417,791 of record NC_031492.1, on the reverse strand, counting down.
TTCAATATCTTTATCATATACATAATTCTTATTAATATTTTCTATATCAATATTATTTCCATTTAACATATTATATGATATATTATCATTACTATCTTCATTCTTTAAATTCATAACTTCATTATTACCATCATTAGAAGATTCTCCTTCATTTGTTATATAATTTACTTGTTCATTTTCTTCATTATTTCTAATTTCATACACTCCACAATTTTTTTTCATAGTATCCTTATCTACTTCACCTTTATCACTCATCATTTTTATAAACACTTATTAATAATAAATAACAACAAAAAAAAAAACACTAAATAAAATACAACAAAGGTAATGTAACAATAAAATATATATATATATATATATTTATATATAATTAAATTTATTTATATTCACAGAAAAGATAAAAAATAAAAAAAAAAAAAATGATCTACATACAATAAATAATCACACACAAAATGTACATAAATATAACTTAATCCTACGAACAAATTATTAGATATATTCGTAAAAAAAAAAAAAAAAAGAAATCTTTAAAGAATTATTCTAAAGACACACAATACACAAAAGTACATGTAATAATTAATCATACAATTATTTTTCAATAATACAAATTAATATATAATGAAAATTTTTATAAAAGATACATAAAATCTATAAAAAAAATTATAACCTAATACATGCTTTGAATAAAAATATAAAACATAATAAATTCTAAATATATATATATATATATATATATATATTGTTCTATACGTCAATACAATATTATGTACCAAAAAATATAACACACATCTATAATATATATATATATTTATATGTACATAAATTCATAATAAATACATATTTAGACCGTTTCATATTCTTAAGATATTAGGTAAAATATTTACACAATTTTTATTTTAATCGATAAAAAAAAAAAAAAAATATAAAAAATAAAAACACACATAAGAACAAGAACAAAATATGAATAAAATAAATATATTTATATATATTTTTTGGTGCTTTTCATACTACACACTGATAAAAAAACAAAATAAATAAATAAATAAATAAATAAATATATAAATAAATAAATAAATAAATAAATAATATATATATAAACATACACATATATATAAATCTGACTTATAACACTACACAATATTAGAAAAAAAACACATACATATAATATTAGTACTTGTTATATATAATATAAGAATAGAACAAAAATATACATATAAATAAATATATTTACATATTCAAGTTTATTATACTACATAGTTATATAAATATATCAATATTTCGTACTCATGATACTACATAATGAAAAAAAAATAAAAAAAATAAAAAAAAAAAAAAATTAATATAAAAATAAAACAATGACATGTATTCCTTTCTTCGTTTATTTAAATATATGATTTTTATCAATATATAAATATAATAACATTCTTTAATAACCTCAACAACATTATTAATATAATAAAATATAAAGGGTCAATGCATATAAATATATATTATCAGTATTTTCCAGAAAAATATTATTAATCAAAAAATATATTGACAGTTATTATATCGTCATAAAATAAATATATAAATATATATATATAAATATATATTAAAAACAATATAAAGTAAAAAAATATACAATGAATTATTTATAAAATAAATTCCAAAACAATATATTTTTGTTTTTACATTATATGTATATATATTTATAAATATATTTATATTTATTTACAATGTAAGTATTTTTACTTAATATAACAATTCTACATTTATTAATAATAAAAAGTGCTATGTAATTTTTTCGTTATAGACATATTAACAATAATGTATATATAAATATATATATATATATATATATATATATATATATAGATTCTTCTTTTATTTATTTAAAAAAAAAATTATATATGTATAAATATTTATATAAACATACACAACTATATGTGGAAAAAAAAAAAAAAAAAAAAATTAAATAATAAATATATATATATATATATATATATATATCTTATTTTTCTTGACAATTTATGATTTAAATGTATAACATTTATTTGTAGAGTATGGAAGAGGAAAAAAAAATATATAATAAAATAATAATAATTCAATATAAAAAAATTGACAGTATAGGGTTAAAAAAAAAAAAAAAAAAAAAAAGCCATAAATTAAAAACAAAATACTTATTAATACTTAATAAAAATTAAATAAATAAATAATACATATAAATATAAATAAATAGTATTTATACATACATTTTAATTGTGGAAAAATATCTTATGTGTCTACATAATTATATATATAATATATATATACATAATTTTTGAGTACCATATCATATAAATATGTACACAATTTTATGCTATAATATATGTACTTTCTTGACAGTTAAATATAATATATTCATATATTTTTTATACATATACGAACATAAAAAAAAAAAAAAAAAAAAAAAAAAATATGCATACATATACATATATATATTATATATAATTTCTTATTAATATAATATGAAATGTGTAATGGACAAACTTCATAAATGAATATAAATATATATTTCTTTTAAAGAAATTATATATTCATTTTATTTAAATATATACAGACATTTTTCTTCTATTTGTTATACCTATATATAGTACAAATGCGTACACATATAACGAAACTCATGAAAAAAAAAAAAAAAAAAAAAAAAAAAAATTTAAAA